>NC_056731.1:1521438005-1521702186 GCF_019279795.1 Protopterus annectens | reverse complement strand
AACACAACGAGCCAGGGCCCAAAGCCTCGGACGTGCTGGGATCTGTTCCCCTGGCAGCTTACAAAGGCGTACCTGCTGAAGAAGCAGATCTGACCTCTGACCGTACCACCGGGTTTTTACTGACCTCAAGGGGTACATCTGAGGTAGAAGGCGCAGCAGAACAGGATTCAGGTTTCAGCTTACCCACTTTCCTCTTCAAACTTGGCTCAGCTGAAGGACCCCTGGCACCCTCTACAACATCTTTAGCCAGATGTCTGAGCCTCTGATTGTCCAGATGCAGATTCAGAGATGAAAGACAACTACACAAGGTTTTAGGCACAAAGGCCTGACAGACAGAACAGGATAAGTAGTCGTGACTAGGCCCTACACAGAAAAGAAAGAGCCTGTGGCTATCTTTATGAGGAATATGCCTTCCACACCTACACTTGCCCTTACTGGATGACAGTAACAAAAAATAAAATCTCCAAGGCATTTATCTGAAGCTGGTAGCGACACACCAATGAAATCCAACTGCAGACTAAACATAGGAAACAACCTTCTGAATGGCGGCAGAAAATTTCTGAGGATGCTAAGTGCAGAAGCCCTTTTATGGCTGATGCTGTCAAAGCAGACCATGCATCATCCCACATACTGGCAGTAGCTTGAAGCTTTTGTATACTGGCTGGATGTTAGGTAGTTGGGTGGAATACAACCCATATGTAAAGAACACTGCAACATTGAATAAAAGAACATATGAAGATATTTGAGCAGAATAATCAAACTCTTCCACCTCACCTAGCAGGGAATTCTCTATCTTAACAAGTGATTGATCCCTTTTCTTTTCGGAGCAAGGAACTTCAAACAATAAAGGTTCAGCATCTGCCTAAAGAGTCGGCAAGGCCTTCATGATACTTTGGACCACACAGAACCTTGGAAAAGTACACTTTTTAAGAACTTACCATAACAGTAGATATCCTAATGATCACTGTTGTGGTATTCTTATCATATGGGTTTACATCCAAGGATGTCTGGCCGAGGTACTAAAACTTGACCTTCTCAAGCACGTACGTTCAGTGTGTAACCTCAGTTCGCATGCATTGGGGTTTTTAGGCAGATGTACACGAGTACCTCAGACCATCTGCAAGCAAGCAGCCTGATGACTACTGAGAAATGAAATTGGTCAGCTAGGAGGGGTATAGCCCAAGAGGTACGTAAATTCCCCTAAAAGTAGTCCATAAGGGATAGTTTACAACAGATGGAAAGAGAAATACTGGAGCAGGAGGAGGCAGGGAAGAAATACTGTAACAGTGATCAGTAGGGCATCCACTGTTATGGTAAGTTCTTACACAACTGTACTATATCCCGACTAAAATCACTGTTGCAGTATTCTTAACATATGGATGATGGTCAGGGCTGACTGAGGTAGAGAAGAGGGAAGCTGACTAAAGGGAGGATGAGTTGCCCAGGAGACCAGACCTAGCAAAGGCAGCCCTGGATGTCAAAAAGGCATCAATAATGCAATGCTTGGTGAACCTGTGCACAGAAAAGCAAGGGGCCACTTCCAAGATACAACTGGCACCTATATCCTTGCGGAATGACCCAGAAAAGGCCACTGGTGGAGTGGAATGTGCTTTTGGGCAGGAAGGCAATATTTTCCCATATTGAGTGCAACAGAAACAGATAGCCTTTGATATCCAAAGATGCAATAGTTTATTTAGAAACTGGTTGGCCCAGTTTAGAATCCATGATTGAAAAAAAAAAAAAGTTGGTCATTTTTTCTTAGCTGCCTGTGAACATTTAAAGAGCAGATAATTCTTTATCCCTTATTCTGGGGATTTTGAAAAAAGATAGGTGGATAGGCTGGTTAAGGGACATCTCATTCACTACCTTTATCCGTGAATGACGGATTGGCCCTGCGAGTCACCCTGTCCCTGTGGAAAATGAGAGAGAGTGGAATAACCATAACAGCCTGAAGTTCAGACATAAGTGGTGTTTTTAACTAGATTGTTTAATGAAATCTTGGAAAGTGAGAGGATGCCTGAGGAATGGAGAAAAAGTGTTTTGGTACCGATTTTTAAGAATAAGGGTGATGTGCAGAGCTGTAGTAACTACAGAAGGATTAAACTGATCAGTCACAGCATGAAGTTATGGGAAAGAGTAGTGGAAGCTAGGTTAAGAAGCAAGGTGATGATTAGTGATCAGCAGTATGTTGTCATGCCAGGAAAAAGCACTACAGATGCTTTGTTTGCTCTGAGAGTGTTAATGGAGAAGTACAGAGAAGGTCAGAAGGAGTTGCATTATGTCTTTGTGGATTTAGAGAATGCATATGACAGTGTGCCTAGAGAGGAGTTGTGGTATTGTATGAGGACGTCGGGAGTGTCAGAGAAGTATGTAAGAGTGGTACAGGATATGTACGAGGGTAGTGTGACAGCAGTGAGGTCTGCGGTGGGAGTGACAGATGCGTTTAATTTGGAGGTGGGATTACATCAAGGATCAGCTCTGAGCCCTTTCTTATTTGCAATGGTGATGGACAGGTTAACAGACGAGATCAGACAGGAGTCCCCGTGGACTATGATGTTTGCAGATGACATTGTGATCTGTGGTGAGAGTAGGGAACAGGTGGAGGAGGCCCTGGAGAGTTGGAGATAAGAGGAATGAAGGTCTGCAGGACTAAGACAGAATATATGTGTGTGAATGAGAGGGAGGATAGAGGAATGGTGAGGATGCAGGGAGTAGAGGTGGGGAAGGTGGATGAATTTAAATACTTGGGATCAACAGTTCAGAGTAATGGTGAGTGTGGAAGAGAGGTGAATAAGAGAGTACAGGCAGGATGCAGCGGGTGGAGAAGAGTGTCAGGAGTGATTTGCGACAGGCGAGTACCTGTAAGAGTGAAAGGGAAGGTCTACAAGAGTGTAATGAGACCAGCTATGTTATATGGGTTGGAGACAGTGGCATTGACAAAAAGGCAGGAGTCAGAGCTTGATGTGGCAGAGTTGAAGATGTTAAGATTTACACTGGGTGTGTCGAGAATGGACAGGATTAGGAATAAGTATATTAGAGGGTCAGCCCAGGTTGGAAGGTTTGGAGACAAAGCCAGAGAGGCAAGATTACGTTGGTTTGGACATGTGCTGAGAAGGGATGCGAAGTATATTGGGAAAAAGATGCTAAGGATGAAGCTGCCAGGTAAAAGGAAAAGAGGAAGGCCTAAGATAAGGTTTATGGATGTGGTGAGAGAGGACATGCAGGTGGTTGGTGTGACAGAGCAAGATGCAGAGGACAGGAAGAAATGGAAACAGTTGATCTGTTGTGGTGACCCCTAATAGGAGCAGCCGAAAGAAGAAGCCTGACGTTCAGACACACTGTGGGCAGAGTTAAGAGACATCTGAAAGATAGTCTTCCAGGTGCAGAACTGTAAAGTGTACGAAGCTGCGGACTCAAAAAGGGGAAAATAAGGATCTTACTAGCAGGCAAATGAGAAGCTATCTGATGGACCATGGGTTCTGCAACCTCAGTGGATGTGTCTGACTCAAAGATACAAAGTTGTGCGTCATTGTGGGGTCTCGAGTTTCTTCTTTGGTGGAAGGGTGACATCAGATGCTCTTGTGCAAGCCAGGCATTTTAGATACTGAATTTCGAGGAATGTGTTAAGGGAGGAAAGTCGCGACCTAAGGGTTTTCGGAAAAAGTGACTGGCAGATTGAGCAGGTTTTGTAGTCATGTTTCAGGTTTAAACAAAAAAGGCACTTACTGTGCAAGTCTTTGTATGGGATCTGCCTACCGCACTTGCACTTATCCCTCCTAACTGACAAAAAAAAAAGTGATCTACACAAATTAAAAAAAAAAAAAAAAAAAAGGAAGGTACCCCAATGGGGCACTCATCTGACCAATGACCCAATGAGGATCAATCTTATGGAGGCTCAACCTGCAATCAGGTTGGGAGCAAGACAGCCTGGGTACCTGTGCGCACATGAGCCTATATACCCCAATACATTCGAGTTGAGGTCACACATCAGATGTACTCAGACATACTCCACTGGGAAGGCAAAGCTTTGGTACCAGTACTGGAAGCTTGTGGATGAAAATCCATATGTTAAGAATATGGCAACAGTGACTTCAGTCAGAACATCACAGGAACATGCAGAGGGGACCTTGCAAACTGAAGGACAGTCTGGTGGCAGGAGACCTTCACATATGCTTCATTTTCTGGACCTTCTCCAAATGGGCTATCTGCTTTGGGATTCCTGGAGATCTCGCTTCTCCAGTCTGAAACAACTGAGTTTTCTGGATTGGATGTCCAAGATCAGCTCACCTCAGCACTGGTCCAGATAGCATGCCAGGTTCCGTGAGCACAACAGCCTCCAAAGGCGCATTTCCAGCAACATGACAAAAAGCAAGCATTCCATTTGGCGGACGTAAAAGTGCCTCTTTGAAACCGGCACCTTTGGTCCAACCAGGGGAGATGGACACCACAGTGACATCTGCCACATCCCTACTCACCTTCTCCATTCTACTACTATTGCCGCTGGAGGTTGGATGAAGACATCATGGCAGAAGTCATACTGGAACATGCTAAGGCCTCGAGCCTCTTCTTTTCAAGATAGCCAAACTGGGCGTACAATCCACTCCTAAGGATTTTAGCAGTGAATCTGTGACTAACATCACAGTTCTGAATGTTGTTGGCTTGAGCTCAAGCTGAAAACAGGCTGTCATGATCTTTATGTGGATCTGTTTAACACACATGTATATCTGCCTCTTCTGTGTCCAGACAAAAGGCTATCTACAAAAGCGAACAATAAAAATAAGTAAAAAAATAAGCTAAAGAAAAAGAAAAGGTTTCCCAATGAGGTACTTACTATTCTCCTAAGCTCTGAAAATGGCTGATCACAAGGTTATGTGGACATACACCACCTGGGGGAGGGGCACTATCTATTCAAGATACAGAACAAGACAAGGCATCTGCATAAATTGTGGCAAGAAAGTACAGAGACTAAAGAGGCAGCTGACCACTTTATACAGAAAATATGACCATACCAGTAGGTGGGCATATTCTATACCATGAGAGAAAGATCTTGAGCTCTGGAAATCAGGCTAAACATTCATGGACACCTAGTGGTGAAGTCCCAGCAGTAAGGACAGCAGCAGCCATCAAAAGAAGAACATTGTCATATTTCAAATAGCAGTGCAATTACTGGCTGTGCACATTACAGAAGTTCCTGAAAACCATGAACCTACAGGCCATATCCATCCACAGTAAACAACTGAGAGGAGTAGATCTTGCCTGGCATGGTTAGGGAATAATCATTAGCAACAGTTCTGGGAAATCTTAACATAAATTTTTGAATACTCTTCAATGGCAGTGCTATCCGGTGCAAATTGTTGACTCAGAAACTTCAGTGAAGAGATTACACAAAGGCAATATACAAGATGTGTCCAGAATTACACACTTACGCCAGCTGCCTAGTCCACAGTTGGAAATAATTTTTCAGGTATTGGATATGTTCAGGCTGCACAACCGTTACAATAACTGTAGTAAAACTCTCCTTGTCATACTCTTCCATAATCAGATTATGCAAAAATCGTTCATCCTCATTTGCAATGTGAGATGAATCTCCAGGCTGGGGGGTAGGATAAGAAAATAAAAGAAATGTTACACATACTTAAGAAGAATCAACAGCCTTATTGCATCTATTCAAATGTTCACTTGAAAAGAACATAAACAGACATGGAGGCAAGCATTACAAAAGAAAACAACTTTGAGAAGACATATGCAAGTGGGTGTAACAACTGGACATATTCCCATGGTACCTTCGTATACATTTTTTAAAGTTGAACTTCCCCAGTTGGTGTCTGCTTGTACCCTCTGGCAAAAACAGGATTCTTGTGCCAAAGTTAAGAAAAACACATATCCCAAAGATGCCAAAATCAACTTTTATCTGAATATGGGGTTTGCAAGAATAGAACACAAAATTATACAGTAATAAAACTGAAGCTTATTGTACAGGATGCCCTGTTGCTGCAATTTAGTCATAAAGCATCTCATCCTTAGAAGACAAGGATTAGGAACAACACAAGGCAGACGGCCTGTCTACAAAGCAAGTGTCATGGTGAGTACTTGTATATCTTTCATTAAAAAGGTGTCCATACTTGGGAAATTTGTGTAGAATCTCAAAGGTGTAAGGTAAGAAAAGACCACAAAAGCAGGATAATGACTGCACAGCACAATACCCTGTACAGAAGTCTTAAATCATTTTTCTCTCTCAAGAGGAGGTTCAGACTGCAGCACTTCATAATACCATGCACCAAAACACAGGAAGTCGAAGCACATGTTGCAAATATGTTCCTGAAATATGCACTAAAGTCCTCTTCAGCGGATTGTCTAACAGCCTATAAATCTTCCACTGACAGATGACTGTTGAATGTATACTCATTTAGAAAGATCTGTCTGGTGACTGCAAAGCCATGCTTTCTAACTGCAAAGGAAACAGCCAGCCCATTGTCCCCAGCACGCAAAAACTACAGAGAGAATTAATAATTAGTATGTGAATATGGGAAATAATCTCTACTGCCCCCCCCCCCCCCCCCGCAGAAAATAAAGACATGAATGGACGAACTGAGTGAATAACAACTCGAAAATCGACTCCTTGACTATTTCCCTGAATGTACCTGCAAACTGAAGGAGTTGCTGCAGCCATTCAGATGGCTGGAAAATACCACCTACACATTTTGTCACCAATGAACTAATCCTCTCAAAAAAAAAAAACACAATTAGGAGATAAGTGAAGATTCTGGAGAAAGATGTTCTAGATGAAAGATGTTGCAAGTCTCCTTATGTGTAACAGCTAGAAGTCTACCAGGCTGAAGGGATGGCGACCATAAACACAATATTTGAGGATAAAAACTTCTTGTTAGCTGAACTAGCTGGTGTAAACAGTAGAAAAGAGGGCATGACAATCATGAAGTGTAGGTTCAAAGGTTGAGGTGTTTTTTTTTTTTCACCAAAGGCTAAAGATGAGAAAGCTTTTGATTCAATCCCCCACTCAGGCATAGTAGAGAAGCTAAATAAACCATGAATAAACCTCTAGGTCACCCGATGGATTGCCAACAAGCTTACAGATACTATGCAGGATATCAAAAGAAGGGAAGTTACCTCCACAATGATACCATTCACCAGTGGAGTCCCCCAGAGTTCAATGCTAAGACTTCTTTAGGGCATCTATTTTTCTGAAGTAAAAGCAATACCAAAGAGCTCTGGCTGGCTAAATTTGCAAATGACTGCAAGCTAGGAATAGTCACTGCATCCTCAAGTGACTTAGCCATCCTGCAGAAAGGTTTGTCCCAAATAAATAATCAGTGCCAAAATCATGGACTGAAACTAAATGTCAAAAATGCATTATCTTCTTTGGGAAGTCATCTACCCAAGGGAACTACTACACTGACAACATGCCCGTAAGTGTTGACCCAGTTGCTCGGGATTTTGACCAACAAATCTGTCCACGGATGTAAAAAAAAGTAGTTCTGTATTGCACAGCTTATAAACAAAGGGACTGTGTACAGATCTAGAGATGTCATTGTCCGCCTTTACTCAGTCATTAGGCTAATCACAGTGTATGAAGCCCCCTTTGACATGTACCTGTCCAGACACATGCAACAACTGGAACACCCAGCAAAATACCTTAGTAAAGGATACAAGACCTAAACAGCAAGTCCTACATGTCACAATACTCAGTAACCTGCAGACTGCTAAGAAGTTAACTGTGTCTGGCATACAAGGCATCCTCTGACCCAATACTGATGGATTTAATGCATGTCAGCAAGTCAAATGGCACCAGAAAGTAGAGCAGCGGTGTCAGTCTTACTTACCTGTAACACTAGATGTTTGAATTTCACATTGCCTCACTGATGTATGGGTTCTGTGTTTGCACACACCCAAAATGGCAGTTTCTCAGAGCTCAGAATCCCCTCCTCTAACTTTCTGTAATACAGGAATGGATAAGTCCCACCCATCAAGGGCAGCCTAATCCCTATCACAAAGTCAGTTATTCAGGCTTTTAATGCCAAAAAGGACCAAAAACAAAAATTGCCTGAACCAACCAATTTGCAGTCGCAAAACACCAACATAATTAACCAAAGCGAAACAACACAAGGATGGACACCATCAAACTAAGTACAAAATAAGGGGACGTTTGATGGATGCTGCCACTGAGGCAATATAAAATGGAACCATCTACTGTTACAGGTAAGTAGGACTTGTACAACTGTACTTATGCAACTGCACTATGTTCATCATTCATAATGCCTCAGTGGCATATGGGTAAATTCCCAAACTTACCCTACCTGGGAGCAGAAAGGACAAGGATCCTGCAGAATGGTCTGCACAAAGCCTGCTCTGAAACTTGAAAAAGAATCCAGTCTCCAGTGCTTTGGAAAGGTATGAACAGAGGATCAGGATGCTACTTCTTGAGTTGACTCCTTTCCAATATGCCAACAAACAGGATAAGGCTCTGGTGGAAAGTGCTTAACCTTGCCTGGAATAAATTTACCATGGTGGGATTAAAAAAATACATATATGTATAGCAGCGGACAACCAATGAGCAATCTTTTGCCTAGAGACAGGCTGACCCTACTTAGCTCCAAAATAGGAAATAAACAGCTGTTAAGCTTTCCACAAGGGTTTAGTTCTGTCTGCGCAGTATCTGAGCTGTCTGTCCATAAAAGCAAGGTAGAACCTTCTCTCCCTTGTTGTTAGCTTTTGGAGAAAAAGAAGAGAGAGAGAGAGACTGATTTCTTGATTCACTGGAAATTCAAAAACTTCTGGCATGAAAGAAAGATTAGTGTGTAAAACAACTCTATCCTTGCGGAAAATTGGATAAGGTTGGCCCACCAAGAGAGCTTGCAGCTCAGAGACTCACCTTGCAGATGTCAGAGCAATAAGCTAAACAGTTTTCCAAGTGATGGGCTTTAAATCAGCCTGAATGACAGGTTCAAGAGAAGATGAGGTCAATTTTTCAGAAACAAAGTTGAGATCCCAAGGAGGAGAAATTTGCTTTCAATGAGGTCTCAAGGGCAATACTCCTTTCATAAACTGTTTTGATCACAAAAAAAGGCAAAAGAGGAGGATCCAGAGGCAGACACACTGGCATACTGATAGATACACAAGATAAGCCATCATAGAGTAGCATACAAACATTTCAAAACCAGAGGGGTAGACACCATACTGGGCCCTCTGATGTCAGTTAGGCACCACCTAGGGAACCTCTTCTACTTGTAAATGCAAGATTTTCTAGTTGTAGGTTTTCTTGCCTCCATCATATCTGCTGCACACCATCATAGAACAAGTGCCTTCATACCTGTTGCACACCATTACAGAACAAGTGGCTAAAAGGTGTCAATATAGACTCATCCACGCTGTCAGCAACAAATGCTCTAAACTGGGGTGCACCAGCCACTGTTTAAGCAGACCCAGAGCTTCTAAAAGCATAAGTGATGAAGAACTTGTGCCTGAATCACTGCTAACATTTTTTTGACATTAGTGTGCTTTGCAGTGTCTAAAGGACCTAATTTGCCTTGTACTAGAATTCCCTTGGGCACTGTTTCTTATGCTAAATTTGACGAGTCCAACTGGACTGACTGACCTGGGGTCTGAAGGGAGAAGGCTAGGTCTGGATTAAGAGATGTCTAATCCCTCCACCACTGAAACGTGTCTCTCACAAAATCCAACACTAGTACCTGGAGCTCCAAGGGATGCAGATGCTAGGCCCAACAATTTTTTTTTAAGTATCACTGAATCTTTCTCAAATGGAGTCTAGCCCATGATGTCATGAGGATCACTGACGCTATGAGGCCTAGAATTTTGAGAAATGTTCCTGCGGGAGCAGCTTCCTGACTCTCTGAAAAAGTTCTGAGCATTCAGGACTTTGTCCACTGGGGCAAAAAAACACATACTTTTTTTTTCTGTGTCTATCATACATCCCAGGAATATGTCTTTATGAGGGTGTGAAACAAGATGTTTTTAAGTTCAACCTGAAGTTGGGAGAAAGTGGCATGTGATAATAAGCATCCTGAAGATATAAAGTCACCAAGAAACACTGGTCTAGAAGGCCAAGAACATCTGCAGGGTAAGCAGTTTGAATATGGGCACTTTTTAGAAAAGTATTTGGGTATCACAAATCTAACACTCGTCTCCACTATAGCTCCTTTTTGGCTAACAAAAAGATTCTGGTGTCACATCCTTTTTGAGATGCAACAGCTGGTTCAATAACCCCTACCTGTAACTTGTAAAGGAGTACCAGAGAGAAATGATGCGTCTGGTCTGGTGGGAGCAGGGAGATTTCCCCTGAAAAGAGAAGGATTCTCTGTCCACTGTCAAGAGTATCCTCACTGAATTATTCCCAGCAACCACTTGCCTGAGACTATCTGTGGCCAGCCTGCTGGGTTGATCTAAAACCTGGTAGTAAGGGGAGGAGAGAGAGAGAGAGAAAGATGATGAAGGGAGAGGTCTGTTCTGTGTTTTAGCACAGTCACATTTTAGAAGGGGAATGATCTTTTTTTGGGAAAGGAAAAGAAAGTTATGTACTCAGCATAATGACAGATCCATGTTCTCTCTTTCTGTCTGGTTCAACCTGTGGGTTATCCTACTATTAAGGTACAATTGGCAGCTACTTCCAGTTTTCACACTAGCAGGGATAACATGCTGTTGGCTGCTCTCAAAAGTTCAAAGGCCTTTCTCAAGGGAACCTTCTCGTTGCATACTCCAGGCCAGGATCCTGTTCCACTTGTCTTTTATGCTTCAAGTGCTTGCTGCACCTCCATTTGAGCCGTCTGCCATGGATGACTGGAAGATGTTGTCTTGGAAAACTTTATTCTTGGTGGCTGTTACTTCAGCCAAGAACGTGTCAAAACTGCAGGCCCTATCCTTGGTACCCCTTTATCTGGTCTTTCATAAAAACAGGGTGTCTCTCTGTATGGATCTTGCTTTTCTCCCAAAGGTGGTTACAGAAAATAATTTGCAACAGACCATTCACTTGCCAGTGTTCTTTTCTGAATTTTCCAATACAGGGAAATATTTGGTGCACTTTCTTGATGTCCATAGACAATCGAGGTTCTATACGGACAGAAAAACAGTCTTTTAGAAAGTCTAGTTAATTATTTGTTTTCTTTTTGAAGGCCTGGTTGGGTGCACCATTGTCTAAGGTTACTCTCTCCAAGTGACTGTCTGACTGTACTTCATGTGGGTATAATAAAACCAGAAAAATAGGTGTGGACCTCTTGGGTTTTCGATCTTGAGTGATGCCTGCCCGGAGGGAAGGAATAACCAATTTTACAAAGCTTTTCACTCTTGATCCTAAACGGTGAACAGATTTCTACGTGTAGTCGGTGGTGGAGCTAGCTCTAAAAAGAGCTATTTTAGCCCTGTGGGCAGCTGGAGCTCTATATAGAGCTGTTACAGATCTCTATGAGCTCTGAGAAGAGCTGTTTTGTGTTTAGAATGCCCTTTCGGGCAGATGCGGTAGTTCTAAAAAGAACTGCTTTGTTTGGTTCACCGAAGCTGTGTCTGTGCCTCCGGCTGGTCTTACCAAAGCTGATACAGATTTCTGTAAGCTCTGAGAAGGGCCGATTTGTGTTTTGAATGCCCGTTCAGGTGTTGGTGGTAGCTCTAATAAGAACTTTTTTATTTAATTCTTCAATGTATCTCTGGTTGCTCTTACCAGAGCTTTTGCAGATCTCTGTGAGCTCTGAGAAGAGCTGTTTGGTGTACTGTGAGCTCTGAGAAGAGCTGTTTGGTGTAAGGTGCAGATCCACGTGAGCTCTGAAAAGAGCTGTTTTGTGTATGGACACAATGGGCTCTGTGAAGAGCTGCTGTTGTGTCCTTCAGTGTTCCGCGGTGGTGTCTATCTCCGTTGTCCTTCTTCTTGAACAGATCTTCGGTTCTTTTGCTATGTGTGAGTCCTAAAAAAGACTATTTGTGCGCTCCCCAAGCACTGGTCAGAATGACCTGAGAGCTGTTGCTGTGCTGCTTTTATGCTCCTGTGGAGGGGGCGTGGTTGAGAGATGTCCAATGAGAAGTGACTAGTTGGGGGTGTGGCCTTAGTAGGCCTACAAGGTGAAGACAGACCTGGTTGGAAGCATCTCATTCCTCTTATTTAGTTCCTTTTTATTAACCAGCTACTTGTTCATATGTGCCATTCCTAACCTCTAGCAATGCATTGGAGCCTTTTGCTTTGTCACGATTATACCTATGTTTGAAAAAAACTGTACTAAAAGTTAAATTTAAATGTAAATGTAACCAAAAAATAAAAAATAAAAATAAACAATTAAAATTAAATTTAAAATTAAAATTGAACTGTAAAACTCTGGGGTTACTGACTACAGTTCTAAATTTAGACTTGCCACTACCATCTGTAAAACAATGGAAGCAAGCTTGGTTCTGAGAAAGGTATCTGGGTATAGTATGACAGGAAAGACCTTCCATCGCAAATCAAAAGGTCATTCTACTAGAGGTATGGCTACCTGTACAGCTTTTCACTCCAGAGCTGCCCTGGACAATGCTTGTGCCACTGCTACTTGGACGAGACCTGAAATGTTTGTGTCACACCACAAACTGGAAATTCAGTCAAGGTCTAGGGCCTCTTAGTTCCACCGTATTGCACAATATCTTTTTGTAAGACCTCCCTAGGTTTTATGTGGCTGGGGACTCTGACCCACAGGTTGAATCCAAATGGAAAAGACATAAGATTCCAAAGTTATATATTAACCATAACAATAGATCCATGTTGTCACTTTCCATCTGCTTCAACCTTTCCTCTCTCCTGCCCTGTCTTTGTGGCAAGTCTCTCGAGCATGGGACGACCAAGTTGAGGAGGTTTGCTTTCTCTTTTATTGGGGTTCTTAATGATTTCTGTTGGGATTAAGTCAGGGAAGCTTTTGCACAGGGGGCAAACTATCTGAGATAATCCTAGTGGAGTGAAGGATTATGGGTGGAGGAAGCAGAGTTCAGGGACTGTAGTCTTTAGGAGATGGCCAATCTTGGATCAGTGTCCGATCAGACAAATCACAGTTGGAATCCAGATGGAAAAACGTAGCGTTGGATCCCCTTTTCTTTTGTTTGGAAGCATCATCACCCTGCCATTTTCTTTTGATACTCTTGACACTTGTTAGGATTTTTGTTTGTTTCGCCCTTTTGAAGTTAGGCACCTTGTCAAGAAACAGCCTGGGATTAATAAAACATTCTAGATACACCATGCATCAATATACCTCCATCATCCCACTGTTTGAGAATCTGGGTAGCAGCAGGACTAAACACACATTCATAACTTAACGGAGCACTCAAAATATCATTTCTTTAAACCCTCAGAAAAATTCTGGTCATGTAACCAGGCATACCTTCTCAATTCCACAGAAGCAGGTGCATTTCCAGAAAGTGTTCACATTTTCCAAGACACTTCTGAAAGCATGTTTCAAAACTTGAGACACATTAAAAACCAACCTCATTCATATAACGCTTCTTTTCAGCAGGCAAAGATGTAGCAAATTCATCTAAACTCTAAAAGAAGATTACAAGACTGAGCCAAGTTTTACATTAGATTCTAGCCACTTGCCAATTCTGTCCAGTGGTAAAGGGGTAAAAAAAGCCAAGGCTCTCTTGTTAGAGTTGGCAGCTAGAGAAACTGCGACTGGGTCAGCTGAGAAATGAAGAAAAGAGAGCTGCAAGATCAGAGTTCACCTTGTTTTCCTCAGTCTTTTTTAGGAACTGGTTCATTAGCCAAAGAGGTTCTACGTGCAGTTTTACAGACACCTTCTATGCCTGCTAACAGAGGAGGAACAGCCAGAACATTTGGTATTTCATCCTAAATAAGATCATAAACTCTTTCATTCTCTGGAATAGCTCCAAATTCCAATCAATGATATCTCTAATCCTAGCTAGCATCTGTGGAAAGGTGAACACTTGCTTGGGTTTTTGAATCTGTTTACCTTACAAAGAATAAGACTGGACAGACTAATACTGCCACTACTGTCTGCATCAGAGTAACCATCAAAAACTGCAGCACTAGACTAATCTCTAGAGAAGGCAGCCCCCATAATCATTCTGAATGGGAGTATAGCTTCCAAGATTAGCACTCAGATATGAAAATTACATCAGTCCTATTCACGGTAATAACTTAATTGATTGTCATGTAAGTTTCTGCTTCTTCTTACTATGACCTACAACATGATAAAATATCTGGAGACAGAGTATTATGTCTGGCAAGGGGTCTCGTACCCTAGATCTCTCCTGCACCTGAATGGTTTAGTTCTTCCATACTTGAACATGGTACTGGAGCAGCCCCCAGAGAATGTGCCTGACCACTGTACCACACAGGGTTGTGCGCTCACACCAGAGGGTGAAGGGGAAAAAGTAAGTGGTCTGTGGGCTGGCTGAAGGCAACAGCAGACTCAAACCAGACTCTGAGGCATATTTTTGTTGAGTTCTTTCCTTTTCAAGGTTCACCCCTTCCAAAGAATCAGTTTAACTGGATTGAGAGTCAACTAGGAAATAATTTTCCTCCAAAGATTTCTCATCACACTCTGAAACAATAGAAATGTCTACAGTCAAACTAGCACTAGCTCCATGTATGGGAACACAGCCACCAGAATTAGCTGGCTGCAGGACACTCTTGGCCAAGAAAACTACATCAGCGTTATAAATAGTTGTAATCTGATTATCAGCTGTATGATGCAGCTTCTGTTTATTTCTCTTGTGAACTTCACTACTAGATAAAATATCTGTGTAGAGGGAAAGTATTACATCTGGCAAGAGATATCTTGCCTCAGACTACTTCTGCACCCAAAGAGTTTAGCTCTCCCATACCTGTGTCAGGTACCCCTTCCATAATGGTTGGCAAAGTTAGACTACAGGGAGATGGGGAAAAGGTAAGTTGCCTGCAAACTGGGCAGTGCTCCCAACAGAATCACTGACCACAGGCTAAGGCATATTTTTACTTTATTTCTTTATTTTTTCCACTTCAGGTACAACTGGGTTTGATTTTGGGGGGGGGGGGGGGGGGTACCAGAGTTAAGATCATCAAGTCAGGGGAGAGAAAACCCAGACAAAAAAATAAACTGACAATAATGGATAAACAACCACAATAATTATTTAAAGTTTCTGGTAATAAGTATTTCTCCACAAAACTAAACTCTGCCAAACTATGCTATTACCACAAAAACTGCTTAAAAATTGTTTAGAATTCTTTTACACCTAACAGAAGTTAAAGAATTCTAATACACAAAGTACAAACACCAAACAACTAGTGTGCCAAAACAAGAAGTTATGTACTCACCATAGCGTTCAATGTATGTAGTCCATCTCGCCTTACATTCTTACTCGTGGGTTTGGAGCCGAACCTCGGCTCCGACTCAGCCATACTCTAGCTCGAAGTCTTCAATTGGCTTGTTGCTAAGAGGTATCCGATCATGCAACAGGTCTATTCCCCAGATCTTGTTTGCTGCAAGCTCACACACGTACACACTGAGAACAACAACAATCCCAAAAGAAAGGACTACTGACACCTAGAGACAATACCTCCACGTCCTCCAGAAGGGGGAAGGAGGGAGGGTTAGTAAGAATGTAAGGCAAAAAAAAAATTCATAGCTTGTTTCCTGCCTTTCCTGTAACTTATCTAGTCCAGATACAGACTTGCTGTATCCAGGACTATTTGCAAGCTCCTGAGCCCCCCCCCCCCCAAGCCTTTCTGTGTTGGAGGGAAGCCTTCTAGCTTATCAGTGGGAGTAGTAAGCACTAGGTAGCCTATCTACCACAGGAAGAGGGGTTTCTGGCCCAGAAATTATAGTTTATTGGCCGTTTGGGAAGCTCTTCCATCTCTTTCAACCTTCTGATTCAAAAGCCTGTGTCATGCTTGTTTCCTGCCTTTCCTGTTACTAGTCTAGTCCAGGTACAGATTTGCTGTATCCAAGACTCTTTTGTAAGCTTCTGAGCCCCACCAAGCCTTTCTGTGTTGGAGGGAAGCCTTCTAGTTTATCAGTGGGAGTGGTAAGCATTAGTTAGCCTATCTACCACAAGAGGAGTGGTTCCTGGCCCAGAAATTGAAGCTACTGGCAGTTTGGGAAGTTTTTTCCCCATCTCTTTCAACTTTCTGGTTTAAAAGCCATACTTGTGCTTGTTTCCCACGTTTCCTGTTACTAGCCTAGTCCAGATACAGAGTTGCTGTATCCAGGACTGTTGGTAAGCTTCTGAGCCCCGCAAGCCTTTCTGTGTTGGAGGAAGCCTTCTAGCTTATCAGTGGGAGTGGTAAGCACTAGATAGCCTATTCTACCACAAGAGGAGTGGTTCTGGCCCAGACATTGTAGCTTATTGGCCGTTTGGGCAGTTTTTTTCCATCTCTCTCAACTTTTTAGTTTTAAAGCCCGTGTTTGGGCTTGATCACCATCTTTCCCATAACTAGTCTAGTCCAGGTACAGATTTGCTGTATCCAGGACTGTTTGCAAGCTTTTGAGCTTTGTGTTGGAGTGCAACCTTCTAGCTTATCAGTGGGAGTGGTAAGTACTAGGTAGCCTGTCTACCACAAGAGGAGTGGCTCTTGGCCCAGGAATTGTAGTTTATTGATCATTCGGGAAGTTGTCCATCTCTTTCAACTTTCTGGTTTAAAAGACCACATCTGTGCTAGTTTCCCATCTTTCCTGTAACTAACCTACTGGAAAGCAATAGAAAGCCTTAAACTGATACAAGCCTTCTAGCTTAAAAGAGAGACTTTGGAGTGATTGAGTATCTGTTTTCTCTATTTTCCTGGTGTACTTAACTGTTTTCTGCATAAACGCTGATTTTCCAGCACTTATTGTGATTTAAAAGCTTGTTTTTTTCACATATTTTACTTATTTGACTGCCTGCACTTTTAAAAACTTGTTTTTTGTTTAAATAAATTGTTTAACTGTTGTGGGCTATACACTGAAGTGTGATAGCCTTTTCTGATCACTTGTAGTTGTTTAAAGCTGTTTTAAGTGTACTTTTTACTGTTTTTGCCTTATCTTCTCAAAAAAAATTTTTTTCTTGTTTTCCACCTTTCTAAGCTAGTATAGTCCAGTTTTCAGGCTAGTGCTGAATTCAGGGCTGTGTTACAAGTTTCTGAGTTGCCCATACCTTACTTGGATAGAGGGAAGTTTATCTGTTCACCTGTGAGAGAAGGGAACTTTGATCAGCCATCTGATCCTGGAGGAGAGGTTCTAGTCCAGAAGTTAGTAGTTTAAAAACTGCGTTTGCACGGTTTTGTGCACCAGGCAGCACCGGTTAGCTAGGGTTAAATTATTCCCGGCTCCACTAAGTCTCCTCTTCAGTTTTTCACTTGAAACTAGTCTAACTCTCAACCTAAGCACTTGCTCAGACTTAATAGCAAGCACTAATATACCCCGACACTTGACTGCCCAGCAGGGCAAGGCTCTTTACCAACCCCTCACCAACCAAGCGACTAAGCAGCTCACCCTACTATTCAGGCATGACCAAAGGGCAACTTCAGGTGTACTCTCCAGTCCAGCTGGTGAATCTGGGTATCCTGAGGCAATGTTACAACTGCCTCATATGCACAGACAGCCCTCTCCTCCTACCACAAAACACTAACATATGCAAGAGATGCAATTATACAGCCAAACTGGAAGCCAAGGTCTCTCCACCCAAGACTGGAACAGACAGTCATAAGGAGAAGGTTAACACTTGCACCACACCTCCAGCTTCACACAGACCTACTAAACCAACACTGGCAAAACATACACAAATACACAAAATCATACTCGGAGGCTCTAAATAAAAACCTGCAAAAGCATCAGAGAGCTCCAAAGCAGACACCCACAAAACCTGCACCTCCCATCACAAACCAGACAATACACAAAACACAAAATCAATGTGCCACACAATCACAGCCCTTAAGGCGAAATAACATACCTAACACACTAGAAATAGGTGACTCAATAGTCAGGCACACTGATGCACCACTCACTAGGCTGGGCAAGGAGAAGGTTACTGTTAGCGGTCTGTCGGAAGCCAGAATCCGCTACATAACACAAACACTCAGGTCACACCAGAACAAGTACAAATATGACACTGTCATTGTTCATGTTGGTGTGAATGACCTGAGACGTACCTCCCTGGACTACATGAAGAGAGACATGGAAGAGCTCTCTGATCATGAAACCCAAGCGGGTATGACCCTGACCCTGAGTAGCATCCTGCCCTCACCAAGAATGATACCTCAGTATAAAGAAAAAATTATCAATTTCAACAATTGGCTAAGCTTCTGGTGTCATTCAAAGGGGATCCAGTGTCTGTCAGCCTGGGATGACATGCTCGACAAGCCGCTTTGCTTCGCTAGAGATGGCTTGCACCTGTCACCCCTTGGCTTTCGAATACTGGCCAAGGCTCTTGCTGCCCCCATAGTGCCTTTTTTAGGCAAGGCTCAAAATTCAAACCCACCTCCATAAACAGCACAAGTAAAAACATGAGGGTTATGCTACTCAACGCCAGGAGTTTAAATCTCAAAATGCATGTGCTTGAAGCACTCCTAAGTATGGAGAACGTCGACATCTGTGCAGTAACTGAAACCTGGTTCAAGGCTCCAGAGAGCACTCCAGCACTACTGGGCTATAACTCATACCACACATTTTGTCCACAGAACACGGACCGAAACACAAAAGGAGGGGGGTGTATCCATATTCATCAAGGATACCCGCACCTCCACGTTAGTGGTGCAGCATGACATCTCTGAGATCATTCATGTGCAGCTAACATCAGGCAAATCTGCACTGCAAATTGTGGCCTGCTACAGATCACCCTCCATGACCCAGGACCACCACTCCGCCTTTCTGGAGACACTGGAAAACAAGGTCCTACTGAACACCCTGATATTGGGCGATTTCAATTACCCTACCATTAACTGGGAAAACTACTTGAGTACAAGCTCCCAGGCTCAGTGCTTCATGGAATTTATCAACTCAAATGCCCAGGATCAGCTGGTAAACTCCCCTACCAGAGGCCACAACATATTGGACCTGGTCATCACCAACATGGGCGATAGGTGTTCCGTACTGGAGGTCAACCAGTCACTGGTTAGATCAGACCACAAACTAATCACCCTGGATGCCCACACCCCGCCACCACCCCCAATCAAGAAAACCACAGTGAAAAACTTTTCTAAAGCAAACTTCACCTTACTTAGGGCAGATGTGGTATGTTTCACAGCCCCCACGCTAAAGGATAACACTGCCCAAGATGCAGAATCCTTTACAAATTGCACTCTATGAGCACCTACAAGGATGCATGGATCGTGCCATCCCTAGAAAAACCAAGACTCACTCCCATAAGAGAAGGAAACCAGTCTGGTGGACCCCTGCCATAACAGGTTATACAACAAAAGGAGGAAACTAGTTCAGAAAAAAAGCAAATCCCAAGAAGGAAAGACATCCCTGATCAGTATCAATACGAAACTAAGGTCCCTCATAAAAACATCCAAGGCTAACTTTGAAAGAAAAATAGCCAAGGATTCGAAAGATAACCACAAAGCCTTCTTTAGCTATGTCAAGAATCTAAGTGTCTACTCGCAGATATGCTCTGAGGTAGTGCAAAATAGCACAAAATATACTGAACCTACTGATATTGCCAACATCCTGGAAGATAGATTCAGTGCAAACTTCACCTCTCTCTCTCCTTCAAAAGGGCCCACAACAATACCGGAAAAGTGTAGTGCCCCGGAAATCATTGAAGCACAGGTGAAAACAGCCCTTTCAAAAGCCAAAAACAGAGCATCAATGGAGCCAGATGGTGTCCCAGGTTGCGTCTTGCATGAACTACAGAACAAACTAACCCCCCACCTAAACACGCTGTTCAACCTCAGCCTCTCCACAGGCTACATGCACACAGAATGGCGCACAGCAATGGTTATTCCACTCCACAAAGGAGGGGCCACAACTGATCCTGATAACTATCGCCCCATAGGTCTGACTAGACTGGTCTGCAAGGCCATGGAGCGCATCATCATGGAACTCATTAACAGAGACATTGGGAACCTCAAAACACTTGACCCGACCCAGTTTGGCTTTGTTAAGGGCAGATCATGCCTACTAAACCTGGTTGACTTCTTCGAGACAGTCACCAAGGCCATAGACGAGGGAAAGGTGTTTCACACAGCCTACCTTGATCTCGCCAAGGTGTTCGACACCATTCCTCACTCGGGTATTATAGAAAAACTCACCAGCCTGAACATAAACCCCTACGTCACAAGATGGGTTGCCAACTGGCTTACAGACAGAACTCACACGGTAAGAACAGCGGGCTCCAGGTCAGACTCTAAACCAGTCACAAGTGGTGTCCCGCAAGGTTCGGTTCTGGTACCCCTACTGTTCGGCATATATTTCTCAGAAGTACAGGCAAATACAGGAGGACTATGGCTAACCAATGACTGCAAACTGGGAGCCATAATTGACTCTCTGGCTGACACAGACATCCTTCAAAAAGGCCTTACTGAGACAGACACCTGGTGCCAAAGTCATGGCCTCAAGCTAAATGCCAAAAAATGCAGTCATCCCGTTTGGGGAATAACAAAACACCCATAAATTACCACATAGGCGGCATCCCCCTTAATACAAAAGAGGTAATAAGAGATCTGGGGACCCAGGTAGATAGTAATCTCTCCTTTGACAATCATATTGCCAAAGTAGTTAGGAAATCCTTCTATGTGGCCCATCTAATTACTAAGGGGTTTGCATCTAGAAATAAAGAGGTTACAGTGCCCCTTCTACTCATCACTCACCGGACCCATCAATGAGTACAATGCCCCATTTGGGATGTACCTCACAAGACACTTACAACAGCTGGAAAGACCACAAAAGCACCTCACCAAGCGGATTGCTGGCCTCAAACATATATCCTATGCAGCCAGACTGAACAAACTCTGGCTGTACTCAGTGACATATCGCTTGCTCAGAGGTGATCTCTGCTTGACTTACAAAGCCACGTCCAACTCAGAATTGATGGACATGCTCCACCTAAAGAAATCCAAGTCACTGCGAGCCACACGCTCTAGTGAGCTAAACCTCACCACAACAATAAATAGAACATGCTGGAGGGATAGAGTTCCTGTCACAGGGACTCCCCCATGCTTTGGAACAAAATTCCTAACTACATTAGTCAGAGCCCCTCACTAACACTCTTCAAGAGAAGCCTGGACTACTGGATGGGTAACAGAAAATACACCCCTGGGATCACTTCACTGGCTCTGCTTGCCAGAGGCTCAGTTAATTAATCAATGGGGTGGCGAAAGCAGACACACTCTGGCTAGGCTTATAAATGCCCTCGGGCAGATAGCCTAGTACCTACCTATGAACATACATCGAACGCTATGGTGTGTACATAACTTCTTGATGTTATGTAGTCCAATCTCGCCTTCATTCTTAACCTTGGGACAGCGTCCCTAACACCTTGACCTTGGGTGGCTCAGTGAAAAATTCTCTTGAGCACTGTGGAACCAAAGGAAGATCTGCCTCTAGAGACCATATCTAATTTGTAGTGACTAATAAAGGTGTAAGGCGAAGCCCATGTTGTTGTCATCCATAGACATCCTAACCTGAAATGCAGCTGAGGTAGCCATAGATGTGTAGAATGAGCCTTCACTTTAAAGGGTAATTCTCTGCCATTGGAAGCATAAATGAATGAGATGCAATCGGAGCTCCAAAGGTTATGTTAGAACCAGGAACCCCAAGTCGAGTCTGAAAACGAGAGAAACATTTGATCCGATTTTTTGAAATCTTTTGTCCTACGTAAATAGAAACGCAATTGTCTATGAACATCTAGCTGATTAAACAAATTCTGCCCTGTTGGAGAATGCAGGAAAAAACACAGGCAACTCAATGGATTGGTTGATATTGACAACAGAGGCAACCTTCAGAACAAAGGAAGGGTTGGTTCTTTAGGAGACCCTATCTTTGTGAAATACCAAATAAGGTGGCCTAATCGATAATGCTTGGAGTTCAGAGACCCGCCTAGCTGAAGTATGGCTACCAAGAATACTGTCTTCCATGACAAGAATTTAATGTCACACGTAGCTGCGGGCTCAAAGGGAGTTGAGGTTAGCTTCTGTAGTACAAAAGTGAGGTCCCATGGCATCACTGGATCAAAGACTGGAGGTCGGAGTAACAATGCCCCTCTCAGAAAAGCCCTACAAAGCCTATGAGCCATAAGGTTGGGCTCATTTGCAACGTGAAAGGTAGAAATCGCTGCCAATTGCACTTTAATGGTTGCTGCAGCTGACCCCTGATTGAACAGTTGAGAAAGAAATTCCAATATTGCCGAAATAGGTGCTGTATAAGGATTAATACGTCTCTCATGGGCCCAAATAGAAAATCTTTTCCAATTACTGGAATAAATCTTCCTAGAAGAAGGCTTGTGGGAAGATGATAGAATATGGACCACTTCCGGGGAAAAATCATGAAGCCTGACTAAGGACGGAACTGAAGCAGCCAAGCTGTCAACTTGAGGGTCTGGATGGAGGGATGGAACTGTCCTGACATATGAGTCAGCAGATCTGGAGCTGGGTCCAGAATCCAGGGCTTGTCTATTAGATAGGGTTGAAGGAAGGGAAACCAAATTTGACGAGGCCAGTGTGGGGCAATGAGGATCATTTTGTTTCCCAAAGACTGTGCTTACTGAATGACCTTTGATATCAAAGGTAATGGTGGAAAGGCACAGGGAAGACCGGAGGGCCAACTGTGAGCCAAAGCATCCCTGGGTGTCTCCCCTTCCGGGGGAATAAGGGTGAAATAGCTGCTGCATTTGGCACTGAGGGGGCTGGCAAATAGATCGCAGCAGGGCTGACCCCATCTGTGGAATATCTCTTCCACAACATAACTGTTTAGGGACCACTCATGAGGCATTAGGATAGCTCTGCTCAGCCTGTCGGCAATCATGTTGGACTTCCCCAGTATATGCGTTGCAACTAGAAAGCATTGGGAAGACACCGCCACTGCCAAACACGAAGTGCCTCTCTTCAAAGGGGGTATGATTTGGTTCTTCCCTATTTGTTCAGGTACCATACCACTGACATGTTGTCTGAGTGGATTGCAATTGTCCCTAGAGGGAGAAAGCTCTGAAGTGCTTGCAGCGCTAATAGCACTGCTCTCATCTTCAAGACATTGATATGCAAATGGGTCTCGTGATCCTGCCACGTGCCTTGGACAGTCCTGCCAAGATAATGCCCCCCCCGATCTGGGAGGCATCCATGGTCACTGTGGCAACTGGAGGAGATGGGACAAAAGGCTTGCCCACGTTGAGATTGCTTGTCTGAAGCCACCAGCGTAGATCCCGCTTGCACGTGTCCATAATCAGAATAGAATGGGAGAGTGGAAGATACTGTAGTGACCACTGGGCAAAAAACAGTCACTGAAGAACCCTCATGTGTATTCTGGCAAAGGGAACTAACATGATCGTGGCAACCATGATCCCCAACAACTTGAGGACCACTTTCGCCTTGATATTCCTCAATGGTAGTAAGGCATAGACCTGCTGTTGCAGAGCCTGAATTCTCTCTTCTGGTAAGAAGGCCCTCAAGAGCACTGTATCTAGTTCAGCACCGATAAAAGTGACACATTGCGAGGGCAACAAGGCAGATTTTTCCCAATTTAGAGTAATCCCTAACCTTTGGCACAAAAAGGAATCACCGTCCACCTGGTTACGCGGGCCTCCTCTGCCTCTAGGGCAGCGTCTACCTGAATTTCCACCCCCTCACCCACCTCCGGAGGGGGAAATCACTTTGTGCACCCTAAAAAAACCTCTGCAACTTTCTGAACCACATTTTCCCACCCTTCTGGCCCTTGGGGTAAGGTCTAGAAGGCATGTAAAAACAGACTCCCACGGCAGACAGGGTTTTTCCATCTTGTTCACACCTAGTGAGAGTGTCCTTCACCTTGGTTCTGAACGACGACGAACCATCAAAGGGAGCACTGGTGAATGTAGACCTGAAGGCCTCCATGCAATTGCATAGGCGCATCCAGGAGTGTCTCCTAAGAGAAACTCCAGAACCCACTGCCCTATTCGCTTCGTCGGCTGCGTATGAGATCAGCCTCATGGAGGAGTTGGTAAGGGAATTTAGGGTAGACATCTGTGCATTAACCTTCTGTGCCACGGCATCAGAAATGTTACCCTGTAGAGAATCTCCTAGCTCTTTTAGGAGATCTCTCTGGAGCCTTGTAAAATGCGTCAAGTAGTTCAGCGACTGCAGTCTAAAGGCCGCTGAGGTAAACGCACGCTTCCCATACCTGTCCATAGCCTGGGACTCTCCTTGTTAGGCGAATGGACAGTAGACGAAGTTTCAACAAGTTCCTTCTTGGTGGCTGCTGCCACCACCATGGCATTTACTGGAATGCCTTTAGTTAGATATTCCTAGTCAGCGGGGGTGGACAAAAACGTATTGGGTCTCCTAGGGACCGGTTCCACAGTGTCAGGAGTTTCCCACACCTTTTGACAAACAAGACCTAGTAGCTTGTCAAAAGGGGGAGAAACCCAAGAGGCAGAGGGTTGAGACCCGAAAGCCTTCAGGAACACCGACTCCTCATCAGAAGGGGATTTGGAGGGCCAGCCGCCTCTCTGTTTTAAGATCTCCAGGATATCTGAAAAAGAGATATCTTCAGAAGATGACTTAGGGGACCCCTTTGACTCCTCGAGCTGGCCAGCACGCTCCTCATAACCTTGAAGGCTGATCCCCCCCCCCCCGGCTCCGAAGGCCGACTAGCTGTAGAGGAAACAGTAGTAGCCCTCGGCGCCGAGGAGATGAGGTCCGAAGCAGATGTCGGATCCAAGCTCACTCGAGCCGAAGCACAGAGAGGAAGGCTCGGAACCAATGAAGATCGATCCAATCCCACCCCCCTTCTGGTCCGACCAGAGAACTGTGGACCCTTGACCCCATGGACAGAGCCGACGGGGTCGGAGCGGAAATCGGAACCGAGAGGCCAGGCAAGACTACTGGAACCGACCTAACGGCACTCGACGGAACAGGCAAATCTGGCTCCGAAGGCAGAGAAAGGCTTGGGGAGGAATAACAAAGGATGAAGTGGCCATAGGCTCCGGAGCTGACTGGGTCAGAGCCGAAATCAATTTGGCCAACACAGATGACTGAAGCAGTTTCTTCATCACCCTATCAATGTCCTCATCGGAAAGGGTCCTGGAAGACCTGGAGGATACTGCAGGAGATCTGGATCTACCTACAGAAGGGGACTCGTGTGAAGGAGAAACCAGCTGATAAACTGGAGACCGGCTCTGAAAGGCTGGGAGCCGATATGGACTTATTCAAGAGACTACCTTCTGCAAAGGCAATGGAACCAAAGGAGGAGAAGCTGTTCTTCCAACTTTCTCTGGCAGCTCCGAAAAAACAGACGGAGCCAGGGAGCGCTTCTTAGAAGTCTTTTTGTCCTTTTTAGCTGGAGAGGATAATGCACTGGAGGACTTAGCCAAGTCTTCTTTGAAGGAGTGTTTAAGCAGTCCTTTCAAAATTAGCTTGTTCTTCCTCTCCTGTAGCACACTGGGACCGAAGGAATGACTAAACAAGCAGGACTCTTGGAAGTGAATAGCCCCCAAGTAGTACACACACACACACACACACACACACACACACACACACACACACACACACACATAGAGTGCCCCTATCAGTTAAAGACATCTTATTGTTGCATTCAACATACTTTTTAAAGCCCAAAGGCCTGTGTTCCTTAGAATCTTTGGACATGCTGAAAGGAACAGAGCAACAAGTACACACACTAGACCCAACTAACCCGCACAAGAAACAGAGCCTCTAACTAAAACGGCATAGAAACTGGTGGGAAAAACAACAGGGAGGACTAGGTCTTCTAACTTAAATGGGCCTAGCCTGGGGAAACAAAGGCAGGATAGCACCACTAGCCAGACACAACAACACTAGACGCTAACAGAATGGGGCCCCAAACCAAAGACCACATAGAAAACAAAGGGGAGGACTAGGTCCTCTAAATTAAACGGGCCTAGCCAGTGGGAAAGGAAACAAACGGGATATCAAAACGGCCAACAACAAGGCCACAAAAAACAGCTAAGAGAAACAAACAAAGGCAGTAAAACATTACTACCACACACACAGAGCTATGAAAATAGCTTTTTTTTTTTAGCAACAAGTCAACAGTTTATAAAAATTTTATAAACAATATACTTAGCTACGGCCAAAAGCGAGACCACGTCCGAGCTTAACTAGTGACAAACGAGATCTGGGAAATAGACCTATTGCATGATGGGATACCTCTTAGCCACAAGCCAATTGAAGACTTCGGGCTACAGTATGGCCGAGTCGGAGCCGAGGTTCGGCTCCGAACTCATGGGTAAGAATGAAGGGGAGATTGGACTACATAGCATCAAAAGTTATGTACTTACCACAACAATAGATCCATGGTGTCTAATTTTCATCTGGTTTAACTGTGGGTTGTTAAATCCGACCTTGGTGCCAGTCATGGAGCTTTTCAGTTCCTGGGCTCTGACTCCTCCCCTACCCATAAGTCTCAGGTCTCCACCCTACTACCTCACAGAGTTTGCCTCTGATGAATAATACAAATATCAAAGTTCAAGCAAGAAACCCTTATTCTAATGAAAAAGGGTCTTATTTTAACTAATTTCTAAATGATATGAAATCGATCAAGACATGGTGACAGAACACTGGCTGTGGTGACTGCTTATTGACAGGGAATGCCAAAGTCGACCAGTCTTTGGAGTCTCATTAGTGACAATTCCAAAGGGGCAGTTGACAGTGTTGAACAGAATGAAAATCAGACAACATGGATCTGTCATTATGGTAAGTACATAACTTTTGTATTCAATATTGTCTATTTTCATCCAATTAAGCTGTGGGACATATTCCCAAGCATACAGTCCTATGCGGTATCATGGAATGACATTCCTAAGAATGGTGGCACCAAAGGATGAATGAGATCTTGATTGCTCATCCATTTTATAATGTAACGCAAAAGTATGAATTGTTGACCATGCAGCAGATGCAGATATCATCAACAGGAAGTCTACTGCAAAGGTTGGAGACGTGGCCACAACCCTTGTGGAACAACCTTTAGGCATAGACTGCAAGGATAAACCCTTTTTATTGTTCACAAATGTAATGCAGATAACCATCTAGACAGGGTAAACTTAGCCACCACTTTGCCCAATTTTTGTTTGGAGAATGCCACAAAAAGTTGATCAGACTTCCTGAAAGGCTTAGCTCTGTAAAGAGAGAACCTGAGTTGGCAATGGGCGTCCAGCAATTGAAGCATGTATTCACCTTTATTAGAAAAATCAGAGAAAACTGACTAGTCAATTTATTTCCTGGTTTAGAATAGCTTCAGATCCCACCTTAGGAAGGAAAGAAGCATTAGTTCCAAATGAAACACTACCCTTATGAAAAACAAAGTATGGAGGTCTGTAGGAAAAGTACTTGTGTCTCTGATATGCACACACAGCTGAAGTGACCGCCACAAGACAGGAATTTTAAATCCACTCTTGCTGCTGGCTCAAATGGTAGCTGGGACAATGCTTGCAACATGAGAATAATCTTCCAAGGAAGAGTAGGATCTCTGACTGAGGGTCAAAGTAGGAAAGTTCTCTCTAAAAATGCTTTGGAAATAGTCAACAAGGCTACAGAAGAGTTGTTCTGGCCTACGTGAAAACTAGGGATGGCTGCCAACTGTGCCTTGACAGTTGAGTAGTTAGACTCACTGTGAAAATTTCTGATAAAAACTCTAAAATGGAGGGAAGAGGAGATGAAAAAGTGTCTAAGCCTTTGAATGATGCCCAAACAGAAAATCTGTTCCATTTGCTGCATTACACCTTGGTGGTGGCATGTTTTTGAGAGGCTGATAAGATCTGAACAACTGAGAAAGAAAGCCCGGCTTCTATAGCTAATGTTAGAACTGGAGGAACCTAGCAGCTAATTTCAGAATTTTCTGATATGAGGAACTTAGTCTGGATGGGTAAGACAGGAGATCTGGATACTGATCCAGTTTCCATGGATGATGTACTAGAAGATGCAGCAGGAACAGAAACCATGTCTGCTAAGGTCAGAAAGGGGCAATGAGGATTACCCTGGCCTTGCACATTTTTGCTTTCTGTATAAATTTGCTTCCATTAGTGGCACTGGGGGGAAAGCATACAGGAGACCTGTGGACCACAGGATCCCTCGATGACTGTCCCTGTGTAAGCATCGGGGTAAAGTAACTGCTACACTTGTCATTTAGATGAAATGCAAAAAAAAAAAAAAAAAAAATTGCAGCAAGGCTGGCCACAGTGACTGAAAATCAAGTTTGGCACTGCTGGAGTGAGGACCACTCATGAGGTATTAGGATACATCTGCTCAGTTTGTCCGCTACAACACTGAATGTACCCTAGATACATGCTGCTAAAAGAAAGCGGGGTGAAGACATTGTCAATTGCCAGACCATCACGGCTTCGTGGCATAAGGTGTAAGAACGAGTTCCTCCCGGTTTGCTGATGTACCAAACTACAGACATGTTGTCTGCCCATACTTGAATCACACTTCTGGGCAGGCTGTACTGGAAGTCCTGCAAATCTAAGAGGACTGCCCTCATCTTCAGAAAACTGACATGAAGACCAACTCTATATGATCATGTGCCCTGAGCCATCTTCCCTTCAAAATGCCTCCATTTCCACCCTAGAAGGAAGTGTCCATTGCCACAACTGTCACTGGGGAATATCTTTGGAATGGTTGCCAGTTTATCATAGAATGAAATGTTATCCACCAAGATATACGTTGTCTGCTGATATGAGTTAGTTTTGTTTTGGCGTGGAGCAGATAGAATCTTTATGACAACTGTACCACTAAGGTCCACTGGAGAACCCTCATAAAATATCTGGCATATGGGATAAAGAGGATTTTGGACACCATTAGACCTAATAGTCAAAGGACCAACCTTGCTAGAGGACAGGGGTGAAGAACTTGTACAGCAGTGAGACAAAGAGAAAGAACCTTGGACGTTGAAAGATGGACAATCTGTAAAATTGTGTCCAGGTAGCATCCAATAAATTCTCCCTAATGAGAAAGCGTAAGTTGGCTCCTAGAACTGCTGACAATGATCCTTAGCTCCTGCAACAGTTGGTGCAATGGGCCCTGGCAGTGTGATAAGAAAAGTATAGTTGTGTACACTTACCATAAATGTAGATGTCCGAGTGTAGTCACTGTTGCAGTCCTCACACATATGGGTTATCCTGCTCCCGGTAGCCCTCAGTCGGCCCGAATACCAGAGTCCTTGGTATATGACATTGTCTGCCGCCGGTTGTAAAACTGATGTCAGTACGTCAGGTATAAGGATGCAGCCTTCGCCATTTCCTCAGTTTTTCTTGCCTTAACTGTCAGGAGCCTCCAAAAGAAGGCTAACCCAGGAATGGTAGCACCCTGGACACATGTCATGCAAAAAATAAAAATCTATAGTCTGTGCCTTAGGAAAAAAAGGGGGAATGGAGGGTGGGAAACCAGGACCGCAAAAGTGAATACACTCGAACATCTACATTTACTGTAAGTGTAGACAACTGTACTATGTTCTTCGTATTTCACTATTGCAGTCCTCACATATGGGTTGATTCCCAAAGCCCAGTAAGAAGACAAAAGGGGGGGGGGAAGGATCACAGATCAAGGGTTGGTAAGGAGGCCCTGCAAAACCAGCCCTGGATTTAAAAAACAAAGGTAGATTGTAAAATTTGTGAAAGTATGGACAGAAGACCAAGCAGCTGCTTCTAAAATGTCCTTAGTAGGCACACCTCTCAGAAAGGCTGCAGAGGTAGAGGCTGCTCTAGTACAATGGGTCCTAATACCCTGAGGGGGAACCTCCCCATGCTGCAGGTAACAAAAGTGAACACAATGAGCAATCCATTTGGAGATGGTTTGTTTTGAAATAGCTTTAACCTGAGCTCCAGGAGCAAAAAGTACAGTTTTGTACCTACCATAAATGTAGATGTTCGAAGATCCACATTGCTGCAGTCATAACCTGTGGGTAAGTCCGCTGTCCTCGGTCGGCCCGAATACCAAAGCATTAGGCTGGCGTCGGTCATGGGCGCTCAGATCTGACGTCAGTGCGTCATGGTATTAAAGCGCATGACCGACGTCATATCCTCAGTCTTTTCTTGCCCCAGATGTCAGAAGGCCCTAAAAAGAAAGGCCACAGCCAAAAATAGAAAAACCTCCAAAACCCATGTACAAACAACATCTACGACCCAAACCATACAACCACTCCAAACTACCGAGGGGAAGGAGGGAGGGATTGACTGCAGCAATGTGGATCTTGAACATCTACATTTATGGTAGGTACAAAACTGTACTATGTTCTTCATCTCACATTGCTGCAGTCATAACCTGTGGGTAGAATCCCAAAGTAAGTGTAAGGAGGTTGGCAAAATCATAAAGCATTGGGAGCTGCTAATATGCCCTGTAAGACTGCAGTGGCAAACCCAGCCCTAGATTTGGAATAAAGAGGGAGATGGTAATGTTTAGAAAAAGTGTGCACTGAACTCCAAGTAGCTGCTTCCAAAATATCTTTAGTAGCTACACCCCTTAAAAAGCAGTAGAAGTGGCAGTAGCCCTAGTGGAATGAGGTCTGATTCCAGCCGGAATCTCCTTACCATGATGAGAATAACAAAAGCAATACAATGGCCAATCCACTTAGAAATAGTTTGTTTTGAAACAGGTTTCCCTGAGAGCCCAAAGCAAAAGAAACAAATAACTGTTGAGACTGTCTGAACCCTTTAGTCCTGCTCAAATAATAACGCAACTGCCTGTGAATATCCAAAGTGTGCAAAATTTTCTCCCCTTTATTTTGGGGTTCAGCATAAAAAGTAGGCAAATGAACAGATTGGTTCAAGGCCACATTTGAAACCACTTTAGGCATAAAAGTAGGGTTAGTACGCAGAGATACCCTATCCTTATGAAAAATCAGGAAGGGTTCAACTGCCATTAGAGCCTGTAATTCAGATACCCTTCTAGCAGACGTAATGGCCAACAAAAAAGCAGTCTTCCAAGACAAAAACTTTAACTCAGACGTAGCTGCAGGTTCAAAAGGAGGTAAAGTAAGTTTTTCCAACACAAAATTGAGATCCCAGGAAGGAGTAGGAGCTCTACGCGGGGGGTCTTATGTTCTTTGCCCCTCTAAGGAATTGCTTAAACAAAGGATGAGAGAATAATGGTGGGTCACAGTCATAGTGAGCAGAAATGGCTGCAGCATGAACTTTTACAGAGGAGAAAGACAAACCCTTGTCTAATAATTCTGTAAGATATTGAAGAGAAACACTCAAATCAGGCCTGGAAACATCAAAGCTCTTTGCTTTGCTCCAAATAAAAAATCTCCTCCATTTATCAGCATAAACTTTCCTTGTACTAGGCCTTCTGGCCTCCAAAATAACATTCAAAACTTGTTGAAGCTGCGCCCCTCCAGGTTCTAGAACAGAATATGCCAGGCTGTTAGATGCAGGGACTGAATCCTGACATTGAGGAAATGATTGCCTGCCTGAGACAAAAGGTGTGGAATTGAAGGCAAAGGCCAAGGAGGCTCCCGTACTAAACTCCTCAGCAGAGGGTACCAGTGCTGTCGAGGCCAATCCGGAGCTATTAGAATCATGGAGGGCTTGTCTTGTCTGACCTTCAAGAGCACCTTGGGAAGGAGAGGCAGAGGAGGAAAGGCATAAACGTGAAGATTGCTCCAACTGAATGATAGAGCATCCACTTTCCAAGCTGTTGGATGAAACATCTTTGTGCAAAACTTTGGCAACTGGAAATTTAGTGGAGAAGCGAACAGATCTATGTCTGGAGTCCCCATATCACTGTCAACTGTCGAAATACATGAGGATCCAACTTCCACTCGTGGGGATCCACCATCTGTCTGCTCAAAACATCTGCTAAGGAGTTCTGTGCTCCTGGCAGAAACCTTGCCTGAAGAGTGAGGTGCAAACTGAGAGCAGTCTCCCACAAAATCATAGCTTGCCTGCAAAGAGGGTACCTAATGTGTTCCCCTGTTTGTTGATGTACCACATGACAGTTGTGTTGTCTGTTTGAATCAACACTTGTCCTGGGTGAAGTAGATCCTTGAAAGCCATCAATGCAAATTGGACTGCTAACATCTCCTTCAAGTTGATATGTAAATGTTGAAGTCTGGCAGGCCACGTGTCTTGAACCCATTTTCCATTGAGGCGTGCTCCCCAAGCCTTGTCCGAGGCATCTGTCGTTAAGATCTGACTCGCCTCTGGTCGGGTCACAGAGAGTCCCTTGTTTAGGTGACATTCCTGGGCCCACCACAAAAATTCCTTTTGAATGCAAGGTATTATCTGAATGACAGTGTCCAGATCGTGGCAGTGTTGTGTCCATACATTTTTGAGATACCATTGTAACTTCCTCATATGCAGTTTGGGATTGGGAAGCACCAGAATACAAGATGCCATGAACCCCAAGGCTTGAAGGACTGTCCTTGCAGTCAGCCTGGACCGTAGAGACAATTGTTGGAAGTAAAGTGTAAGGTTCCTTTGCTTGTCCAGGGTCAAAAAAGCCATCTGGGAAGCTGTATTCAGTCTCACACCCAGAAAGCACATTTCCTGAGAGGGTACTAGACTGGACTTTGTTTCGTTCACAGAATACCCTAGGCACCTTAACACTGCCATAACATACTGTAGATGGTGTAGTAGCTTGTTTTTGTCTTGAGCAAGAATCAGGCAATCGTCCAAATAAGGATAAATTTGTATTCCTCTTAACCTTAAGAAGGCTATCACCAGAGCCAGAACCTTTGTGAACACCCTGGGCGCAGTAGATAAGCCAAAGGGCAATGCAGAGAACTGATAATGTAAAGTCCCAGCCCGAAAACGCAGGAATCTCCTGCAACTGGGCCTGATAGGAACATGAAGATAAGCCTCTTTGAGATCCAGAGTTACCATCCAGTGATCTTTGCCCAACAGAGGCAGAAGTTGTTGCAATGTCAACATTTTGAATTTTGGAATGTCCAGGTATGTATTGAGAATAGATAAATCCAAAATTGGCCTCCAAGTGTCTCCTTTCTTTGGTACAAGAAACAGGCGAGAATAAAATCCTAGGCCTACTTCTGACAGAGGGACCTGCTGTATAGCCCCCATTTGAAGAAGTAAAGAAATCTGTTTGTGAGCCTCTACCATTTGCTGAGGAGGAACGTCTGGCATGCCTTTGAAAGGAGGCAATGTGTGGAAATAAAACTTGTAGCCTCGGTCTATAATGTCCAACACCCATTTGTCCTGGGTGACTAAAAGCCAGTTTTGCTTGAAGAGTGCCAACTTTCCTCCCAGAGGAGCTGCCAGACAGGAAGGATCTGGCAGCTGAAGATGCAGGTCATTGGGCCTGTTTACGAAAGGACTGGCCCCTGCCCTCACCTGTAGATTGTGCAGGGAACTCCACGTTCTAGGCCTGAAAGAACCCTGAGCTCTGCCCCTACCACGTCTAGATCTGCCCCTAGACTGTAAATCAGAAGAAGGGTAAGCCCATCCCTTAGTAGGCCAATTCCTGCTAAACTTAGGGGCTGCACCTGCAAAAATCTTTAACAGTCTGCATAGACTTAGCTTTGTCTTCCATTTTCTTTAAGACAGACTCCACAGGAGAACCAAACAAAACTTCAGACTGCAAAGGAGCATCCAAAATTCTAGCTTTAACATGCTCTGACAAGTTCTGATCCTTAAGCCAGGCGTGCCTGCGAATAACTGATCCAGTGGCAGCCACCCTGGAAGAAGCCTGTAAAGCATCGAAACCACACTGCAAAGAATGCTTACCCACCTGATCAGAGGCATGAACCAAATCCTGTAATTCCTTACACTCTATGCTCTCTGCCAAAGCATCTACCTTAGATTTTAACTGAGTAAGGAGAAAACTCTGGTACTTCAACATATGAAACTGGCAATTCAAAGTCCTCATTGCTAGAGTGGAAGAGGTATACACTTTTTTTCCCCACCTATCCAAAGCTCTAGAGTCTTTATCCATAGGAACTGGATTCTTTACAACAGAAGCCCTGACACCCTTAGGTCCCTGGCTAATAGTTTCTGGGTCAGCCCTTGGGCTCTTATACAGATATTTATGAGCCTCTGGCACTCTGTAATACCTATCTGGTTTAACTGGCGCAGGAGGCAAAGAGTCTGGATTAAGAGAAGCCTCCGAGAAAACATCCTGAACAACATCCAAAACAGGAGGTATAGCCAAGGGCCGATGTTGTGGCAAAAACAAAAATTCCCTAAGCCTCTTTCGGGAATCTGAGAAATCCTGACCTTCCCATTTAAAATGCTCCCTCATAGAATGCAGGGTTTCTGAAAAAGAAAAATCCTCTGGAGGAGAAGCAGAAGGACTGGAATCCTCTGCATCTTAATCAGAATAAGGAGGAAAATCCTGAATGTCTTCAACCGAAGACTCTGAGTAATCAGAAGCTTGTTCCAAACTTTCCACCTCTGGCTCCACCCTAGGCCTCTTATCTGGAGGGGGCATAGAACCCCTGATTAAGGAAATCAAATCTTCTGCCATTTTAAGCATGTGTTTTTTAGGCACAGAACCTGCAGAACTAGGACTGACACCTGAGGAAGGCAAACCAGGCCTGACCTTGGAAGGTACCTTAGAGACAGAAGGAGAAGGCCTAACCACCTTAGGCAAAGAAGGGAGTACAGCAACCTGAGAGGCCCCCTCAGCCTGACCTGACTCCTGAGTGGCCACATCCTGCAAAATTAACGGCTCCCCCTGAGACTCAGCTGAACCGGAACGGACGACTCATCCTGTTTGGACCTTAACGATTTTTCTTTGCGCTTCTTAGCGGTAGCGGGCGTCGGAGGATCCGACGGCATATTGTAATTACACCGCTTACCGAAGACAAGCCTAGCGCAATCTAACCTACGTTTAATGGTGCGCTTATTAAACCCTAGCACAAAAGCGACACCCGACTACGTCGTGCTCAGGCCCCAAACAAGGAATACAGAGAGAGTGGTAATCCCTATGCGGTATCTGTTTCCCACAAGAAATACAATTATTCACTTTTTCTGACATCCGGAATTAACTGAGGCAAGAAAAAACAAAAATATTCCCCAACGGGGTACTTAGCCCAACTTGGTTTCGGTCTGAAACTCAGAATACGAAAATTTCAGAACGCCGAACGGCACTTGCAAACGCTGCTTCTGCTTCGGACCATGCAGCAAAAAAGACTGAGGATATGACGTCGGTCATGCGCTTTAATACCATGACGCACTGACGTCAGATCTGAGCACCCATGACCGACGCCAGCCTAATACTTTGGTATTCGGGCCGACCGAGGATAGCGGACTACCCACAGGTTATGACTGCAGCAATGTGAGATGAACATCTAACCAATAGCTGTTCAGATTTGCGGAAGGATTTAGACCCAAGTAAAATCTCAGCCATCTATGCACATCAAGAGAGTGCAGAATCCTTTCCCCTTTATTTTGGGGATTGCTGAAAAATGTAGGCAAGTGAATAGACTGGCTAAGGGTTAAACTGGAAACTACCTTAGGCATAAAGGAGGGATTGGTTCTCAGAGAAACCCGATCCGAGTGAAAAATAATGAAAGGTTCTACTGCCATTAAGGCTTGCAGCTCAGATACCATTCTAGCTGAAGTAATAGCTAAAAGGAAAGCAGTCTTCCAGGATAATAAATCTGCAGAGGCAGATGGTTCAAAGGGAGGCAGAGTACGTTTTTCCAGGACAAAATTAAGATCCCAAGCAGGAGTAGGAGCTCTTCTGGGAGGCCTAAGATTACTAGCTCCCCTCAGGAACGGTTTCATCAAGAGGTGAGAAAAAATGGGTTGCTCAAAGGAACAGTGAGCTGAAATTGCTAAAGCGTGAATTCTGACTGAAGAAAAGAAAAGTCCACCATTAAGCAATCCTGCTAGGTAGTCAAGAATGAGTGAAAGGGAAGGATGAGAAGAGTCTTCTCCTTTAGCTATCATCCAAGAGCAAAATCTCTTCCATTTATCTGCCTAGGATTTTCTTGTGCTAGGCCTCCTGGCCTCATAAAGAAATTCAACCACCTGTTAGGAAAGATTTTAAAGTATTAGCCAGGCAGTTAAAAGCAGAGTTTGAAGATGAGGATGAAGGAACTTTCCCCCACCCTGAACCAACAGATCTGTTACCAGGGGAAGATGCCAAGGCCGAGCCTGGGAAAGGCTGCGAACGAGGGGACACCAATGCTGCCTGGGCCAATCTGGAGCTATCAGAACAGCCTTTAGTTTTTCATCCCTTATCTTTAACAGCACATTGGGAAGAAGAGGCAAAGAAGGAAATGCATACACTGAGAGATGCATCCATGGGAAGGACAATACATCCACCCTCCAAGCTTTGTTGTGAAACTCCCTGTTGCAGAAGGTTGGAAGGAGATGATTGGTGTGAGGAGATGAGATCCACTTGTGGGGTGCCCCAATGATGAGCGATGCAATGGAAAATGTCCCTGTTCAGTTGGCACTCATGAGAATCCAGAACATGTCTGCTCAAATGATCCGCCAAGGAGTTTAGCCTCCCTGGAAGATAATGGGCTATTAGATGTAAGCCCATGGATGCTGCTATGGACCATAGTCTCATGCTTTGCCTGCGCAAAGGGTAAGAGTGAGTCCCCCCTTGCTTGTTGATGTACCACATGACTGTGGTATTGTCTGTTCTGATGAGCAGAGTCCCAGGGTAGAGTAGGTCTTTGAATGCCAGCAAGGCCTGCTGCACTGCCAACAATTATTTTAAGTTTATGTGCAGATGAATCTGCTGGGTGCTCCAAGTCCCCTGTATGCCTCCAGCCCTCCAGATGAGCTGGTCATACAACATCTGAGGCATCTATGGTAAGAGTCTGGCTGGCAGGCAGAAAGGCAGACCCTTGTTCTGAGAACAGGCTGTAGCCCACCAGAGGAACTCCATTTGTAGACAGGGAATCAGGGGAAGAATCAAGTCTAAGTCCTGTGTGTGTTGACACCAAAGATTCTTGAGGTACCACTGAAGTTTTCTCATATGCAGCCTTGCATTTGGGATCATCAAAATACATGAAGCCATGAACTCCAGTGCTTGCAGAGAGCTGGGTCATGTTTGCCAAGTTCATGAAGTAAGCAGAAAGATCTTCTTGCTTCTGTTGAGGGAGGAATACCATCTGGGTGGCTGTATTCAGACTCGCTCCCAGGAAAACAATCTCCCTTGAAGGAACCAACTCTGACTTCTTTTTATTGAGAGTGTAACCCAAAGAGGTGAGAATGTTCTTCATGAAATCCAAATCCTTTTTTAGTTGTTCTGGGGAGTTTGCTTGAATGAGACAGTCATCCAGGTAAGGATAAATGTGAATGTTTCTCTGCCTGCAAAAAGCAATGGCTGGAGCCAGGCACTTCGTAAAAACTCTGGGAGCAGTAGATAAGCCAAAGTGCAATGCAGAGAATTGAAAGTGTTGCTTCCCAGCCCTGAAGCGAAGGAAAGTACAGTTTTGTACCTACCATAAATGTAGATGTCCGAACAGGATAGCATCTGCAGTCATAACAAAGGGTTGTCCTGTCGTCAGGCAGCCCTTCGGTCGGCCGGATTCCAAAGTCTGGGTCCGGCTTCGGCTGATGTCGCACTTCACCCGACGTCATCTCTGCTGGTCTTCGGGTATAAAGGCATCAGCCGACGCCATTTTCCTCAGTGTTTCTTGCCCCAGATGCCAGTTGCCCTCTTGGAAAGCTAAATTTTGGATAAATGCCAATGTTTCCAAAAAGTAGAAGGCAAACACAAAAATAAGCATGTATGTACATATATACAAACAAATACACCATAAGAGACTCCCCCCTAGCTAGCTATTAGGAGGGTAAATACCCTAGGAGTACCACAGAGGGGAAGGAGGGTGGGTAATCCTGACTGCAGATGCTATCCTGTTCGGACATCTACATTTATGGTAGGTACAAAACTGTACTATGTCCTTCAAGGATGCATCTGCAGTCATAACAAATGGGTAGAATACCATAGCCAAACTAGGGGTGGAGGAAGAAAAATTATGGTGTAGTTAGGATCCCTTGCAGTACAGCAGTGGAAAACCCTGCTCGGGATCTAGAGTATAGAGGTAGATTATAATGCTTGGCAAATGTATGCACGGAGGTCCAAGTAGCTGCCTCAATAATGTCCTTGGTTGCCACTCCTCGTAAGAAAGCTGTGGTAGTGGCTGTTGCCCTTGTAGAATGAGGTCTTATGTTCTGTGGAATTGGTTTTCCATGGTAGGAGTAACAGAATCTTATGCAATTTCCTATCCATTTAGAGATTGTCTGTTTGGAAATTGCTTTTCCTTCCCTTCCTGTTGCATAGGCTACTAAAAGCTGGTCAGTTTTCTGTTACCTTTGGTTCTGTCCAGTTAGTAGCGTAACTGTCTATGTACATCCAAGGTATGCAGCAGTCTTGCCCGGCTGTTCTGTGGGTTGGGAAAGAAGGTAGGTAGGTGGATTGCCTGGTTTAAAGACACTCTGGATACCACCTTAGGCATAAATGTAGGATTAGTTCTCATGGACACCCTGTCTTGATGGAAGATTAGGAAGGATTGTACTGCCATTAAGGCCTGTAGTTCAAACCCTCCTTGCTGAAGTAATTGCCAGTAGGAAAGCAGTTTTCCATGATAGGTGTTGAAGATCTGCTGTTGCTGCTGGTTCAAATGGAGGGAGTGTTAATTTTTCTAGCACAAAGTTCAAGTCCCATGCTGGTAATGGTGGTTTCCTAGGAGGTTTTACATTCTTGATCCCTCTGAGGAACTGCCTGAGTAGAGGATGCGAAAAGACAGGTGGATCAAGCTGTACTCTGCTGAAATAGCTGATGCATGTATCTTGATGGAGGAATAGGACAGGCCTGTATGTAGAAGCTCTGCCAAGTACTCCAGGATGTTAGCAATATCTATGTTCGACACATCTTTTCCTCTTTCAGCACTCCAAATGACAAACCTTTTCCATTTTCCTGCATAGTTCCTTCTTGTTGAAGGTCTGCGTGCTTCAAGGATAATGTCTTTAACCCTTTGGGATAGGTCTGGGTTAGATGCTGCTATGTGATGTTCCAGGCAGTCAGTTGCAAGGTTTTTAGGTTTGGGTGCATGATGTTGTAGTTGTTCTGAGTTAACATCAAAGGCATCAGGGGTATTGACCACATTCTCCCCCGAGACATGCTCCTCAGCAATGGATACCAGTGTTGTCTTGGCCAATTCGGAGCTATCAGGATTATCCTTGGGCATTCCTCTCTGATTTTCAGTAGTACCTTGTGCATCAAAGGAAGAGGTGGAAATGCATATGCTGTCAGGCCTTTCCAACTGAAGGATAGAGAGTCCACCTTCCATGCAAGTGGGTGGTATGTCCTTGTGCAGAATTTTTTCAGCTGGTGATTGAGTGGGGATGCGAATAGGTCTATTTGTGGCATTCCCCATTTCTTTGTGATGGCCTTGAAGATGTCCGGTGTAGCATCCATTCGTGAGCATCCGAGGTGGTTCTGCTTAACATGTCTGCTAGGGTGTTTTCTTTCCCAGCACAAATATTGCCTGTAACTGGATGTTGTAGCTCAGAGCCATATTCCAAAGGTCCAGAGTCATTCTGCATAGTGGGTATGAATGAGTGCCTCCCTGTTTGTTGATGTACCACATGACTGTGGTGTTGTCTGTCCTTATCATTAAATGGCCTTCTTTGAGGAATGGTCTGAATTTCTGGATTGCTAGTTTTACTGCCAGCATTTCTTTTTGGTTTATGTGCAGGTGCAGCTGGTCTTGAGTCCACAATCCTTGTATGCATTTGTCCAACATGTGCGCCCCAGCCTAGGTCTGAGGCGTCTGTTGTGATGGTTTGGCTTGCTTGAAAGTTGTGGAAGGGTAAGCCTGGGTTTGACTGGCATGCTTGAGTCCACCATAGGAACTCCTGTTTCAGGCATGGGATTAGTGGGATTTCGGTTTCTAAGCTGTGCCTGTGTTGAGACCATAAATTCTTTAGGTACCACTGTAGCTTTCTCATATGCAGTCTGGCATGTGGGACCAAGATTATGCATGATGCCATGAAGCCCAAGGCCTGCAGTACTTTTCTTGCTGTTAGTTTGTTCTGCTTTGTTAATGCCAAGAAGTAAAGAGGAGTTGTTTTTGTTTTTCTGCCGTTAGGAATGCCATTTGTTTTACTGTGTCCAATTCCGCCCAAGAATGTTCTTGTTTGGGATGGTATCAGTCTTGACTTTTGTAAATTGACTGTGTATCCCAGGGCTTGTAGTAAGCAAATGACTCTTTGTAAATCTGTTGTCAGCTTGCTTTTGTTGTCCGCTTGTAACAGGCAGTCGTCCAGGTATGGATAAATTTGGATTCCCTGTAGCCTGCAGTGAGCGATTACTGATGCCAGGCATTTTGTGAATACTCTGGGCGCAGTAGATAAGCCAAAGGGCAATGCTGAGAATTGATAATGCTCTGATTCTGCAAGAAATCTGAGGTATCTTCTGCAATTTGGTCGTATGGGGACGTGCAGGTATGCCTCCTTGAGATCTAGAGTTACCAGACAACACTCCTTGCCCAGCATGGGAAGAAGTTGCTGTAGGGTCAGCATTTTGAATTTTGGGACAATGATGTATGTGTTTAAGACGGACAGGTCGAGAATAGGTCTCCAACCTTTCTCTTTCCTTGGTACTAGGAAGAGTCTGGAGTAGAATCCTTTGCCCTGTTCTGTTATAGGTACTCTTTCCACAGCTCTCATCTTTGTTAATTCCGCTATCTGCTTTAGAGCTTCTGTTTTTTGATTTGGAGGTAGGTTTGGCATTCCTCTTTTGACTGGTAAGGTGTGGAAGTGGAACCTGTAGCCTTGGTCTATGGTTTGCAAAATCCACTTGTCTTTTGTGATATAGTGCCAATTTTTTGAAAATATGGCTAACTTTCCGCCTAAAGGTGCTGCTATTTGCTCCCTGGTAGGCGGTGTCAGAGCCAAGTCACTGTGTTTGTCCTGTTGTAGTGGCAGTGGTTGTGTCTGTGCCTCGGTTATTGCCTTGCCACTGTCGTCCTCTGTAGGCACCTCCTCTGGATTGATTCCTGCCTCTAGAGCGTCTATTCCTGCCTCTCTGAGATTTTGAGGAGTCTGGAAAGGACCAATTTTTGGCAGGCCAGTTCCTGCTAAACCTTGGGGGCTGAACCTGTAAGAAATCCTTAACTGTTTGTACAGATTTTGCCTTCTCTTCCATTTTCTTCATTACTTGCTGAGCAGGTGTACCAAATAGACTGGTCTTATCCATAGGAGCATCTAACAGCTTTGCTTTAACATGATCCGGCAAGACCTGTTCTTTCAACCATGCATGCCTTCTTATCACTGTGCCAGTCATGGCTGATCTAAATGAAGCCTCCAGTGCATCATAGCCACATTTTAAAGAATGGTTACTAACCTGTTGGATGTTATTTACCATTTCTAAAACATATTTCTTATCTAAGGAGTCATCAGAGGACAGCTTCTTAGTTAACTGATCAAGCATAAACTCTTGGTATTGGATCATATGAAATTGACAGTTTAAAGCTCTAGCTGAGAGAGTAGCAGAGGTGTAAACATTTTTCCCCCATCTCTCTAAGGACCTGGATTCCCTTTCAGAAGGAATAGGGGTTTTGCTGAGGTCGAGGCTACTGCCTTAGGCCCCTGGGATATGAGTGTCTGGCACCCTGTAAAATCTATCTGGTTTGGCAGGGGCTGGAGATAAAATATCAGGAGCGGTGCAAACATCATTAAATGCATCATCCACAACAGGCAGTACTGGAGGTATAGCTAAGGGCCTATGTTGTGGTAAGTGCAGAAATGTCCTAAGCCTTTTTCTTGAATCTGAGAAATCTTGTCCCTGCCATTGGAATTGTTCTCTCATGGCATGTAAGGTTTCCCCAAAGGAAAATTCCTCTGGTGGAGAGGCAGATGGAATGGATTCTTCAGCATCTGAATCTTCATAAGTAGAAAAAGGAGCCTCTGGCTGGTCTGTAATGTCTGAGTCATCCGCAGAATCATCAGAGGACACTGGCTCGGGGCTCTGCCCTAGATCTCTTTTCTGGGGGCTGAGAGGCCCTGTCTGGGTGAGATTGGGATCCTCTAATTAAGGATATTAAATCCTCTGCCAGAGTAAGCATTTGTGAACTAGAAGTGGGCCTGTGTGAAGGGGGCTTAACAGGCACTGATTTAACAGTTTTGGCTGCTTTAGCCCTGGCAAAGGCCTTAATAGACATGGCTGCAGGAGGCCTAGCAGCACCACGTGCTGGGGTAGAGACATCCAAAGGGATGGTGTCTGATAAATCACTAGGAACCACAGTAGTAGGCAAAACTTCTGAGGCCGATTCAACTAAGGTAGCAGGAGCCTCAGTAGTAGTCATGGATTCGGCTGAAGATTGACCGGTTTTCTCGGTTTCGGCTGAAACCGAGACACTCGTGGCTTGCTTAACCGTGGTTTCGGCCGAAACCGCGGACCGCGAGTGTCAGTCTTTTTCTTTGCGTTTTTTAACAATTTGGGTAGTCGGAGGATCCGACGGCATAATGTACGCAAAATCTGAGCCGAAAAACTGTTCAGCAAACTCCGACCGACGCCTAAGCGTTCGTCGGTTGAAGGAAGCACAGGCCGAACAGGCTGCTACGTCGTGGTCTGGGCCTAAGCAAGGCAGGCAGTAAGAGTGGAAATCTTTATGAGGTATTTGTTTCCCACAAGTTAACAGTTATTGACTTTTTCTGACATCGGCTGAGGCAAGAAAGAGTCCCCAACGGGTAGTTAGCTTTTAGAAGTCTTGTAGTATTCGGTAGTAGTAATCTCTGGATCTGACCGACCGGCACTTGCGAACAGCTTCTGCTTCGGGCACCACGCGGCAAGAAAGACTGAGGAAAATGGCGTCGGCTGATGCCTTTATACCCGAAGACCAGCAGAGATGACGTCGGGTGAAGTGCGACATCAGCCGAAGCCGGACCCAGACTTTGGAATCCGGCCGACCGAAGAGCTGCCTGACGACAGGACAACCCTTTGTTATGACTGCAGATGCATCCTTGAAGGACATCTGCCAGCAACTTTCCATTACTGGGATGCGCAGATAAGCCTCCTTGAGATCCAAAGTTACCAGCCATGAATCCTTGCCCAGCACTGATAGTAACTGTTGAAGGGTGAGCATCCTGAATTTGGGAATCATTAGAAAAGTGTTTAGAATGGACAGATCCAGAATAGAGTGTCTGGTGCCCCCTTTCTTGGGTACCAGAAAAAGCCTTGAATAAAAACCTAGGCCTTCCCGATTTGCAGGAACTGGCTCTATAGCCCCCATAGTCAGTAGAGAAGAAATTTGAGTTTCTACCTCTGCCCTGAGAGTTCTGGGTATGTCTAGGTATCTTTGCAAAACAGGGAATGTGTGAAAATAAAACTTGTAACCTTGGTTTACTATATTGAGAACCCATTTGTCGTCTGTGATGGTAGACCATACCGCTGCGAACCTGGCTAACCTTCCCCCCCAAAGGAAACCTAGGGTCCACAAAGGTAGGCACAAGAAGGCTAGAGTCAATGAGAATGCTTGCTTTGGGAAGCTGGCTTAGAACTCCGGTTTAGCAGAAGAATGTCACTGTTTAGCCCTTTGAGGGGTAGAAGCCTGCCCTCTAGAAGATCTGAAACCCCTAGGTTTAGAAACACTCTGCTTGCCAGGATCAGGGAAAGACCAGTTCTTGGAAGGATAATGCCTACTAAACAGAGGAGGCTGAACCTGAAGGAAACCTTTTACAGCTTGCATAGATTTTGCCTTATCCTCCAACTTCTTTAGTACGTTCTCAGCCTTATTACAAAAAAGATTGTCCTTGAGCAAAGGAACATCCAGCAATTTAGATTTAACTGGTTCAGAAAGAGGCTGCTCCCTAAGCCACGCATGCCTTCTAATTATGGGACCAGTGGCTGCTGCTCTGCAGGAAGTCTCCAAAGTGTCAAAACCACAATGAAGTGAATGCATATTAACTAAAGTGGCAGAATTCAGTAAGTCTTGTAAATCTTTGATGTTCTTCATGTTTCCCTGTTGCAGTCATTATATTTGGGCAATCTGCTGGCAGGTTGCCCTCAGTCGGCCTGAATAACAAAGTTTTGGGTCCTGCATCGGTTGCTGTCTCCTCTTCCATGACATCAGGTCGTCCGGGTTATAAAACATGCAGCCAACGCCATTTTAATCGGTCTTTCTTGCCGTGCGGTGCCCAAAGCAGAAGCAGTTCGCAAGTGCCGGTCGGCAGACTCCTGAAATATTTGTTTTTGAGAAGTCTTCGAAGTAGTATTCGGTAGTAGTAATCTCTGGTTCTGACCGACCGGCACTTGCGAACAGCTTCTGCTTCGGGCGCCACGCAGCAAGAAAGACTGAGGAAAATGGCATCGGCTGATGCCTTTATACCCGAATAACTGCAGCTATGACGTCGGGTGAAGTGCGACACCAGCCGAGGCCAGACCCAGACTTTGGAATCCGGCCGACCGAAGGGCTGCCTGACGACAGGACAACCCATTTGTAAGGACTGCAGATGCATCCTTGAAGGACATCAAAGTTTTGGGTCCTGCATCGGTTGCTGTCTCCTCTTCCATGACATCAGGTCGTCCGGGTTATAAAACATGCAGCCAACGCCATTTTAATCAGTCTTTCTTGCCGTGCGGTGCCCAAAGCAGAAGCAGTTCGCAAGTGCCGGTCGGCAGACTCCTGAAATTTTTGTTTTTGAGTTTCAGAACCGAAGTCTTCAAACTAAAGCCAAGTACCCCGTTGGGGAAACTTTTTCTTGCTCCTTACCAATGTGAGTAAAAGTTAATAATTGCATTACTTGTGGGGAAGCAAATACCTCATAAGGATTTTCATTTTTACTGTATTCCTTGCCTAGGCCCTGATCACAATGTGCCTTGCTGTCGGTTTTGTGCTAAATTTAACTAACGCACAATTAAGCGTCTGTATATTTTTGCTTCTAAATATTTTGGTTCAAGGATTTAACTACCCTGAAATGTCATCGGTTAGCAATCAGACTACCGAAGTTCACAAAAAACGCAAGGAAAAAGACAGAGACAGACCGTCGAGGTCCAAAACAGACGACAAAGCTTCTCCTAAGCCAATCTCCGGTTCACCGGTACTCAGTAAGGCACTTTCGCAGCCCGATACCTGCTACTTTTGAGTCTCAGGCCTCTACCGAGACCCATTTGGAGTCAGGTATGCCGCGAGATTCCCAAAGTATTGAACCCACAGATGTCTGTCCCTGGGATGGGTCCGGAGCCGATGAGCAAGCACCGGCGTCGGAGAGTACTTTCAGGCCTCAACATTTTTATATTAAACTGACGCCATCAACAAAAACAAGCTGAAAAACAACTTCTATGTCTAAATAAATGACGCTTGAGCCACGTGCTCAGATCCCTATGCCTAAAAAACAAATGATCAAAATGGCTGAGGATTTAATTACCTTGATCTGGGGTTCCCAACCCCCCGCTAAGAGGCCTAGGCAAGGCACTGACTAAGAATCTTCAGATCAGGTTTCCATTTCTTCTGATTCCTCTTCTGATCAGGAATTTTCTATCCCACCTTATGAGGATTCTGATGCAGAGGAATCCCTTCCATTTGCATCTTCTCCTGAGGATTACTCTTTTGGAGAGACTTTGCATACTTTAAGGGAACATTTTCACTGGTAGAGTCAGGACTTCTCTGAATCAAACAAGAGGCTTAGAGATTTCCTTCTTCTTCCCCAGAATAGGCCTTTGGCAATACCTCCTGTTTTAGACATTGTTGATGATGTGTTCTCGGAATCAAGCATGGCTCCTGATTCCCTGCCTCCGGGCTCCTAGTAAGCCAGACAGATATTACAGAGTTCTGGACTCCCACAAATTTCTTTTCAAAAGTCCTGCTGCTGATCCCAAGACTATTTCTCAGGGTCCCAAGGGTGTTAAGGCTTCTACAGCCAAAAATCCTACCCCTTCTGATAGAGATTCCAGGGCGCTGGATAGATGCAGTAAGAAAATGTATACGTCTGCAACCTTGGCAATTAGGGCTTTAAATTAGAAGTTATGTACCTACCATAACGTTCCATGTTAGTTGTCTTCTCTCGCCTTCTTTCTTGCTGGATGGGTTCGGAGCCGATCCTCGGCTCGGCACTTGCTTTAGCTTGAGAACTCCTTTTACCAGCTCGAGGCAACCCTATATCCCATGATGCAAGGCGGAACTACCTCAGATCTCGTTTGGTAGCTAACCTACCCTGCTAAGGACTAACCTAACATAATTAGGAAAACCAAGTTCATAATAAGAGTCCTCATATGAAGGCTCAGGAGGAAAACAACCTGATAGGAACTCTTCAAGATCTGTCCAGGCCAGGGGGAAGGAGGGACGAAGAAAGAAGAGAGAAGACAACTAACATGGAACGTTATGGTAGGTACATAACTTCTAAATGTTAAGTTGTCAATCTCGCCTTCATTCTTGCTGGATGGGACCGCGTCCCTAGCACCTGTATCCCGGGTGGCTCAATGGAACAGACTCTTGAGAACTGTGGAACCAAAACTGGCCCTGTCTCTGGAGGCCAAGTCTAACTTGTAATGAGAGACAAAGGTATGAGGCGTGGCCCAGGTAGCTGCTGCACAAATGGTATCAATGGGTAGTCTATCCTGAAAAGCTGCTGAAGTGGATAGACTCCTTGTTGAGTGTGCTTTTGGTTTAGAAGGTAGCTGCTTGCCTCTGAGAGAGTACACATAGGAAATGGTGGAAGTCAACCATCTGGATAAGGTCACTTCAGAAACTGGAAGACCTATCCTGTTTTCTGCATAGGAGACAAATAATTGGTCCGATTTCCTGAATTGTTTAGTTCTATGCAAATAGTACCTGAGCTGATGATGGACATCCAAAAAATGAAGCTTTTGTTCAGCTCTGTCAGAATAGTTTGGGAAAAAGACTGGTAGATCTATGGATTGGTTAATATTGGTTTGAGACACAACTTTGGGGAGAAAGGACGGGTTCGTTCTTAAGGATACCCTGTCCTTATGAAAAACCAAGCAAGGGGAACGAATGCAGAGAGCCTGAATCTCGGAAACCCTTCTTGCTGAAGTGACAGCCAGTAAGAATATAGTTTTCCAGGTCAATAACTTCAAAGAACATGAAGCAGACGGTTCGAAGGGAGGAAGCATCAAGGATGCCAACATTAAATTTAGATCCCATTGCGGAGGAGGATGCTTTATCGGCGGCTTTAGGAGAAAAACTCCTCTCAGAAAGGCCTTGCATAATCTATGAGACATAATGTTATTATCATGCAAGCCAACATGATACTTGGAAATAGCAGCCAGTTGAACTTTAACTGTAGATGAAGAAGATCCTGAATGAAAACTTCAGCCAGGAAATCTAAAACAGAATGCACAGGAGCAGTAAAGGGATCAATATTCCTGGAATTTGCCCAAATAGAAAAACGTCGCCACTTGCTAGCATAAACTGTTCTAGTGGACGACTTTAAAGAAGACACTAAGATGTCTCTGACCGAATCAGAGATCATCGGAAGCCTGGCTAGGGAAGGAAGTGGAGCAACCAAGCAGTGAGGTTGAGAGAATGAATGGCCCGGTGCTGCTGACCCGACTGGTGGATCAAGAGATCCGGAACTGGGTCCAGATGCCAGGGCTGCACCAGGAGGTGACTATGCAGAGACGGAAACCAAATTTGTCGAGGCCAGTAAGGGGCAATGAGAATCAACTTGGCCCTCAAAACGGTGGCTTTCTGAATGATTTGTGGAATCAAGGGAAAGGGAGGAAAAGCGTACAGAAGTCCCCGGGGCCAATCCTGGGTTAGAGAGTCTCTCAGGGGTTGGCCTGGTAGGGGAAAGAGGGTGAATAAATCGGGGCACTTGTTGTTTTGAGGTGTAGCAAAAAGATCGCAACAAGGTGTGCCCCACTTCAGAAAAATCTGATCCACTACAGATTGATTGAGAGACCACTCGTGAGGCATCAGAATGGATCTGCTCAGCCTGTCCGCCAAGAGGTTGGACCTGCCGCGGATGTGCGTTGCTATCAGAAACCGATGAGAGGAGATTGCCCATTGCCAAAGTCTGAGAGCTTCTCGACACAACGGATAGGATCTGGTCCCGCCCTGCTTGTTGATGTACCAGACCACGGACATGTTGTCCGTTTGTACTGCAATAGTCCCCGTGGGAAGAAAGTCGTTGAGGGCTTGCAACGTTAAAAGCACCGCTCTCATCTCCAGGACATTGATGTGCAGATGGTATTCTATGGGTTGCCACGTCCCGAGGACCATCCTGCCCTGATAATGCCCCCCCCACCCGATCAGAGAGGCATCCGTAGTAACTGTGGCAACTGGAGGAGGGGGAACAAAGGGTCGGCCCTGATGAAGAAGAGGGGAAGATATCCACCAGTTCAGATGAGTTCTGCACGATTGTGTGACTAAGATTTCGTGCCTCATCGGAAGACTGTGGTACGACCACTGAGTGAATAACATCCACTGCAGAAGACGCATATGGAAGCGAGCCAGTGGTAAAAGAACAATGGCCGCAGCCATAAGACCTAGAACCTTTAGTATCAATCTGGCTTTGACCTTGCTGCTCTGCAATAGAATCCGAATGAATTTTTGGATGTCCAGAATTCTTTGATCTGTTAGTCTGGCTAACATTTTGACGGTGTTTAATTCTGCGCCTATAAAGGTGATAGATTGGCAAGGCCGCAGAGAAGATTTCTCAAAATTTACTGAAATTCCCAAACTCCTGCAAAGCTGCAGAGTGTAGTCTCTGGTCTGAAGAAGCTGACACCTGGTGGTGGCGGAGAGGAGCCAGTCGTCCAAATAAGGAAACACCTGGAATCCTTGACGTCTCAGATGAGCTGTGACCACTGCCATGCATTTGGTAAACACTCTGGGGGCTGAAGTGAGGCCAAAGGGCAGGGCTCTGAATTGGTAATGACTGGTCCCTAGCCGAAAGCGGAGAAACCTTCTGGAGCGCCTGTGAATCTTTATGTGATAGTACGCGTCCTGAAGGTCTATAGAGCACATCCAGTTGTCCTTGCCCAGAAAGGGCAGAATGGACTGAAGCGTGACCATCCGAATCTTGCCTTCTTGACAAATCTGTTTAGACTGCTCAGGTCTAATATTGGTCTCCAATCTCCCGTCCTTTTGGGGACCAAAAGAATCTCGAGTAGACGCGGATCCTACTTGGTCTGCCGGCACAGTCTGGACGGCTCTTTTCCTAGGAGCTTTGAAACCTCCTGTTCTGCCAAATCCCTTTGACCGGGTGAGATGTCTGGAAGGGATTGTTGAGGTACGGGATACCTTTGAAGGGATTTTGTAACCCTGGGCTATGATCGACTGTACCCACATATCTGGTGAGAGGGAATGCCAGGCTACGGGGTACAGCGAAATCCTTCCCCCGACTGCCTCCCAGGGTGGACAGTCGGGCAACACCTCAGGGGTGCTGAAAGGGCTTCTCAGGAAGAGACTCCCTGTTGCCCTGGTTCTGAGGACCCCCTGCCTCCTAGGGCGGCGTCTTATTGTTACCCCTCTGCCTCTGGGGTAAACTGACCACGTGTGTCCGTGTAGCTCCTTGGGCTTTGGAACCACATCTTCCCTCCTTCTGACCCTTGGGATATGGTCTAGAAGGGGTGGAAAATGGACTCCAACGGCAGAAAGAGTTTTACCGTCCTGCTCACACCTGCTCAAGCTATCCTTCACCTGAGGTCCCAACAAAGCCGAACTATCAAAGAGAGTATTGGTGAAGGACGCCTTAAAGGGGTCCGCAAAATTACAAAGCCGCATCCAGGCTTGGCGCCTAAGAGCCACTCCTGTGCCTGCGCTGCTCGCTCCATCGGCTGCATAGGATATGAGCCGCATGGAGGAGTTGGATAAGGAATTCAGGATTGCTAGCTGTGAGGCAATCTTTCTTGAGCCCCAGCAGCAGAAGGATCCTGGACCACTTCACCCAGTTCCTTGAGAATATCTCTTTGAAGCCTGGTGAAGTGACAAAGGTAGTTCAGCGACGCATAGCAAAGGTCGCTGAAGAAAACATCCGCTTTCCATACCTGTCCATGGTCCTAGAATCCTTGTTAGGAGGATGGACAGGTACTGAAGGATCCGCCAAGTTCCTTCTTAGTGGCCGCCACCACCATAGCATCCACAGAGACGCCCTTGGAAAGAAACTGTTTGTCCGTAGGGGCCGTAATAAACTTGGATGGTCTCCTGGGGACAGGTTCCACAGAATCTGGAGCTGCCCACGCCTTCCGAGCCACTACCTGCATAAGTGGGTCGAAAGGCGGAGACACCCAGGAGGTGGAGGGTCGGGATCCAAAAGCCTCCAGGTATACCGACTCATCCTCGGAGGGATCAATGGATGGCCAATTCCCCCTCTGTTTGAGGAGCTCAAGGATGTCTGAAAAGGAGACATCCTCAGAGGGGGATCGTGGGGAACCCTCCGACTCATCTAAGTCGGTATCAGATGTAGTAGACTCGGGGGGAGTCTGTGGGTTTCCTCTTACACGTCCTCCTCCAAGGGGGTTCACCTGCAGGATCAGGAGAAACTTCGGAAGAGGAGGAAATTCCCAATGGGGAAACCTGGGGTGATGGATCCCTGGGGCCTGAGAGCAAGAGGCTGGCAAGAGGTGTCTACAGGCACCGAAGAGGGAGGAGCTAGAGGGATGGACCGTTGACCTGGCTCAGGAGCCAGGACACTCCTCATCACCTCAAAGGCTCCCCTCCCCGGGAGACCGGAATATCCCCGTTCCGAGGATACAGGAATTCCCGGCTCCACTGAGAGGGAAGGCTCCGAGGCCGATGTCGGTGCCGAGCTTACCAAAGCCGAAGCCCCGAGAGGGAGAGCGGGGTCGGACAAGGGTCCGATGCCACTAGCCCCCTCGGAGCCGACAAGGGAAACTCGACGACCGGATCCCTCCAAGGAAGGTCTCAAAGAGGAGATCGGAGCCGAAGACGACGGAGCCGAAGGATGTATCGGCTCCGCCAAACAGTCGCTGTCCCGAGAAGCTCCGGCTCTGAACTCTGGTGGGGAGTCGGAGGAGGAAGTTCAAGGGGTGAAGCAATAGCCGAAGTCTGTTGAGACGGGCTATGGAGCATTTGGGCCAGTGCCTGCAACTTTAACAGCCTGCTTACCACCCTCTCTAAGTCGTGGTCAGACAGCCTGGAAGATCTCGAAGATCGGCTCCAATGGCTACGCTCCGACAAAAGAGGAGACCCGGGCCGAGTGGATACTCTCCAGAAGGGACCGAGATCTCTTTCGGGACGAAGTCATCGGAGCCGAAGTCCCCTGAATTCCAGATGGAGCCGAAGGTTTCTCGGCTCCGATGCTGGATAAAGTGTCGGCTCCAGCCGGAGCCGACAAGGCCACAGTAGACCGGGTGTCGGAACCAATCGGTGCCGAACCCACTACCTTGGAAGCAGAAAGATCGGTTCCAGCCAGAGCCGATCTCGGCTCTGACGGAGCCGGAGCCACCGGAGGAGGCTTGGATACTGTAGCCTGAACCTTCGGTGGCTTAGAAGGTTTACTAGACCCTGTTTTAGAGGGAGAACCTTCTGGCTTAAGTAAGCCACGGAGGATCAATTTATTCCTCCTTTCCTGCAGGACTCTCTGGCTAAAAGAGTGACACAACGCACAGGAGTCCTGCAGGTGCAAAGGCCCCAGGCAGTAAACACAAGAAGTGTGACCGTCTGTCAGAGACATTTTCTGACAGCACGAGTCACATTTCTTGAAGCCTGAGACCTTGCCTTCCTTTGACATAGTCCTAGAGGAAGAAGTCACACACACCCCAACAAACACACAATTAATCCCCAAACACACAGACACACAGGTAGGGATTAACCAATGGGGTCTAGGCCTAACTTAAAACTGTTTTACAACTATGAAAAGAATTTAAAAGTTTTTAACTATAAGGGAAATAGGGTGGGCTGTAGAAAGACTACACACTATGAAAGGGTAAAAAGGGGGAAATAAATCCCTAACTAAGCTTTTAGACAATATTAACTTACCTCAGCTGGCAAAGGAGACCTCTTTCGCTAAGCGGCAAACGAGATCTGAGGTAGTTCCGCCTTGCATCATGGGATATAGGGTTGCCTCGAGCTGGTAAAAGGAGTTCTCAAGCTAAAGCAAGTGCCGAGTCGGAGCCGAGGATCGGCTCCGAACCCATCCAGCAAGAATGAAGGCGAGATTGACAACTTAACATCTGTCAGTTTCATATCCTTAAATATCAGCAGCATGTTATGGGCTTATTGAAACAGAAAATTATGTTGATTTCTGATTGTGTGGAAAATAGAGGTACAGGATTTATTGCATTCAGCAGAACAGGCTGGAAAGCATACTTTGCAATGTGGTTTTGATTCCTTGGAGGCCTCTTGTAGGGCTGCCGTTACTGGATCTATGATGAGAAGGCATGCCTGGCTCAAGGAGAAAAAATCTGCCCAATCATGTTAAAACTAAATTGTTTGATGCCCCTTTGCAGCATGATACTCTGTTTGGCAATAGGGCAGAAGAGGTTTTAAAGAAAATGGAAGACAAAGCTAAATCTATGCAAACTGTAAAAGATTTCTTGCAGGTGCAGCCACCCAGGTTCAGTAGGCACTGGCCTACTAAAAATTGGTCCTTTACTGTGTCCAACAGAGCCACTCAGGGCAAACCCAGGTGCTCAAAAGGCTCCAGATATCAATCACAGGGATCTTACAGGTCAAAGCAATGGGGTGCCTCCACCCCCATATCTGGAGGTGGTAAAGCATAACCTTACAGTAAGCAGTTTCAATGACTTTCCTCTACTATCTTCAAGCATTTATCTTTTGGCAGCCCCCTTGGGGAGGGGGGGGGGGACTAGCACTTCATGCTAAAAATAGGCAGTTAATTACCCAGGACAAGTGGGTATTAAACATAGTATCCCAGGGGTACAGATTTCATTTCCATACTTTGCCAATTCCAAACGGATGGCCGGATCTACCTCAAAACTAGTGGGCAGAAGCCCAGAAACAAGTTGTGTCCCTCATGGATATGGGGGCTATTCAACTGGTACCAGAAAGGGAAAAAGGACAAGGATTTTATTCAAGACTTTTCTTTGTACCCAGAAAAGACAATTCATGGTGTCCAATACTGGACTTATCGATTCTGAACACGTTCCTGGACATTCCAAAATTCAAATGTTGACTTTACGACAGCTACTGCCTATGCCAGGCAAGAATGCTTGGTTAGTAACTTTAGACTTAAAAGAGGCATATACCTGTCTATCCCAATAAGGGACTCTTGCAGAAGATACCTCCGCTTCAAAGCAGGTTTTTTGCATTACCAATTCTCTGCACTGTCCTTTGGCTTATCTCCTGTGCCCAGGGTCTTTACAAAGTGCCTAGCACCAGTAATTGCATTCTGCAGACAGAAACATTCAAATGTATCCTTATCTGGACGATTGTCTCATTCAGGTACAGGACAAGGACACTCTTCTTCAACATCTGGCATTTGTAAAAAGGCTTCTAGCATGTCTAGGGTACACCATAAACGAAAAGAAATCACAACTGGTACCCTCTCAAATAAATACATTCCTGGGTGCAAGCTTGAATACAACTGCCCAGATGGCTTACCTCACGCCAGACAAACAAATACAACTGACAACATACTTCAAACAAATGGGAACAAAAACCCAGTTATCTGCAAGACAAATTCTGCAGGTTTTAGGGTTCATGGCATCCTGCATTCTACTAATTCCATATGCGAGACTGCATATGAGGAAAGTTCAATGGTACCTAAAAAGTTTATGGAGTCAACATTGTCAAAGCCTGGAAACAATAATTCCTCTCATTCCCTGCCTACAACAGGAGTTTCTTTGGTGGGCAGAGACATGTCACCAAAACAAGGGACTGTCATTCACTCTACCCCCTGCCACCCAAATCCTAACTACAGACGCATCAGACTATGCTTGGGGGGGCCCACCTGGCAGGGAGATGCATTCAGGGCAAATGGAGCCCAAACCAAATGCATCTGCATATCAACCAGAAAGAAATGCTAGCTGTTCAGAATGCTCTGACAGCCTTCAAGGACTTAACTTCACCCAGGACAACTACTGATAAAGACAGACAACACCACAGTTATGTGGTACATAAACAAGCAGGGGGTACCCATTCCTACCCCCTTTGCAGACTAGCCATGGCCTTGTGGAACACAGCCTTGACTTACCAAATACATCTTCAAGCTCAATTCCTGCCAGGAAAGCAAAATATTCTGGCAGACGACTTAAGCAGAAATCTTATGGACCCACACAAATGGAAACTGGATCCACAAATCTTCAGCATGTTAGCACAGAAATGGGGAAGCTCAGACATAGATCTATTTGCCTCTCCCCAAAACTATCAGTTGGACAAATTCTGCACAAGACCTCATCACAAAAAAGCATGGAAAGTGGATGCTCTATCCTTCAGCTGGAAAAAACATATCAGTCTATGCCTTTCCCCCTCTGCCTCTACTCTCCAAGGTCTTACTAAAAGTCAGACAGGAAAAACCAAAAATGATTCTAATTGCTCCGGACTGGCCTCGCCAACACTGGTACCTGCTTCTTAGGAATATGTCACACCTTCCTCCGTGGTACTTGCCTCAAACATCTCATCTACTGTCTCAGCAAAACTATCAAATTCTGCACACTCAGCTCCAAACTCTGAATCTTGCACCATGGTTAATCAACGAATTATTCAAACCACACCTCTCAGTCAACCTGTGATGGATGTCATTTTGGAAGCCAGAAGGCCTAGTACTAGGAAATCTTATGCTGATAAATGGAAGGGATTCTGTGCTTGGAACAAAGCACAAGGAACAGACACAGCAAAGCCCAATATTCCTCAGATTTTACAATACTTAACTGAGATGCTTGACAAGGGCCTATCTTTTTCTTCAATAAAAACCCATGCCTCTGCCATCTCAGCTCATTACAACACAAAGCCTCCCCTCTTTTCTCATCCGCTGCTAAAACAGTATCTCAGAGGGGCCAAAATTTAAGGCCTCCCAGGAGAGCTCCAACTCCTGCATGGGACCGCAATTTTGTGCTGGAAAAACTCACCCTGCCTCCTTTTGAACCAGCAGCTACTGTGGATATAAAATTTCTATCTTGGAAGGCAGCTTTTCTTTTGGCAGTCACTTTAGCTAGAAGGGTTTCAGAACTACAGGCTCTCATGGCAGTGGAGCCTTTCATTATATTTTACCCAGACAGGGAGGCCCTCAGGACCAACCCTTCCTTTATGCCTAAAGTGGTATCCAGTGTGGTTCTTAACCAGACAATTCACCTGCCAACATTTTTTCCAAATCCGCAGAACAAGGGGGAGCGGATTCTGCATTCATTGGATGTACACAGACAATTAAGATTCTACTTAAACAGAACAAAATCTCTAAGAAAGTCTGAGCAACTACTGGTAGCATATACTGCAGATCAGAGGGGAAGGCTATATCAAAGCAGACCATTTCTAAATGGATAAGCCACTGCATTAGTTTCTGTTATTTGCACCATGGTAAACCTGTGCCCAAGGGGATCAGATCCCATTCCACCAGGGCTGCCTCTACTTCAGCAGCTTCTCTCAGAGGGGTCCCAACCAAAGACATTCTAGAAGCTGCTACTTGGAGCTCTGTTCATACGTTCACAAAGCATCATCATTTACCTCTCTTCTCTAAATCTAGGGCAGACTTTGCCACTGCAGTCCTGCAGGGCCTTATAGCAGCTCCTAATGCTGTTTAGTTCCATCCACCTATCCACAGCTTTGGGATTTTACCCAAATGAAATGACTGCAACAGTGAAACATGAAGAAAGTACAGTTTTGTACCTACCATAAATGCAGATGTCCGATAGGTATGCATCTGCATTCCTTACATATGGGTTGTCCTGCCTCAGGCAGCCCTTTGGTCGGCCGGATTCCAAAGTCTGGGTCCAGCGTCGGCTGTCGTCGTCCTTTCCCCGAAGTCAGAGCGCCTGGGGTATAAAAGCGTCAGCCGACTCCATGTTCCTCAGTTTTTCTTGCCCCGGATGCCAGGTGCCCTCTAAGGAAGGCTAAATTTGGAGAGAAACAAAAAATTCCAAACATGCACAATAATATAAAACAAATACACCATAATTGATAACCCCAGCTAGCTATAAGAGGGATAAGTACCCAAGAAATACCACAGAGGGGAAGGAGGGAGGGTAACCCTGACTGCAGATGCATACCTATCGGACATCTACATTTATGGTAGGTACAAAACTGTACTATGTCCTTCAAGGATGCATCTGCAGTCCTTACATATGGGTAGAATACCATAGCCAAGCTGGGGGTGGTAGGATCTAAGAAAAGGATGGTGTAGCTAAAATGCCCTGCAGGACTGCCGTAGCAAAGCCTGCTCTGGATCTGGAATATAAGGGTAAGTTGTAATGCTTGGAAAATGTATGCACGGAGCTCCATGTAGCAGCTTCTAAAATGTCCTTGGTAGCCACCCCTCTTAAGAAGGCTGTGGAGGTGGCTGTGGCTCTGGTGGAATGAGGTCTAATGTTAGCTGGCACAGATTTGCCATGAAAAGAGTAGCAGAATCGAATGCAATTTCCTATCCATTTTGAAATTGTCTGTTTGGAAATTGCTTTTCCTTGTATACCAGCAGCATAAGCTACAAACAGCTGGTCAGTTTTTCTATAAGTCTTAGTTCTGTCCAAGTAGTAGCGCAACTGTCTGTGAATGTCCAGGGTATGCATAAGTTTCTCCCCCTTGTTTTGTGGATTTGGAAAGAAGGTAGGCAGGTGAATAGCTTGGTTCAATGAGACCCTGGATACCACCTTTGGCATGAATGAAGGATTGGTTCTCAAAGAGACTCTGTCCTGATGAAAAATAAGAAATGGTTGTACTGCCATGAGGGCCTACAATTCAAATACTCTTCTTGCTGAGGTTATGGCCAGAAGGAAGGCAGTCTTCCAAGACAGGAACTGTAGTTCTGAAGATGCTGCTGGTTCAAAGGGAGGTAGAGTTAACTTTTCCAAAATGAAGTTAAGGTCCCATGTAGGCATTGGTGGTTTCCTTGGAGGATTGATGTTTTTAATTCCTCTTAGAAACTGCCTTAGGAGAGGATGAGAGAAGACAGGTGGATCAGTATTGTATTCTGCTGAAATTGCTGAAGCATGAATTTTTATGGAAGAGTAAGAAAGGCTATTGTGGAGCATTTCTGCCAAGTATTCCAGGATATGTGCCATGCTCATCACTGTCGCATCAAGGCCATTTGCGGTGCTCCAAGTGCGGAATCTTTTCCATTTTGCTGAATATGCCTTTCTTGTAGAAGGCCTGTGAGCTTCCATGATGATATCCTTCACTCTCTTGGATAGCTTTTCCTGGTGAGGAGTCAAGGTATTCTCCAGGCTGTCAGCTGCAGGGTTTTCAGGCTGGAGTGCAGAGTTTTGTAATTGTGCTGTGTCAGAAGAAGTGACCATTGTGGTAGAGGCCACGGTTTCGTAAGTGACAAGCTCCCTAGCAGTGGGTACCAGTGCTGTCTTGGCCAGTCCGGAGCTATCAGAATCACTTTTGGCTGCTCTGTCCTGATCTTCAGTAAGACCTTGGTCATTAATGGAAGAGGTGGAAATGCATACACTGTTAGAGTGTTCCAGCTGAAAGAGAGGGCGTCCACTTTCCATGCTTGTGGGTGGTATGTCCTGGAGCAGAATTTCTTCAGCTGATGGTTGTGGTGGGAGGCAAAACGATCTATGTCCGGCCTCCCCCATGATTGTGTTATCTGAAGGAAGATGTCTGGGTGCAGCATCCATTCATGTGGATCCATGATATTTCTGCTTAGGCTGTCCGCCAGTATATTGTCTTTTCCTGGCACAAACTGGGATTGCAGCTCTATATTGAGTTTTAGGGAAAGCTCCCAAAGATTCTTTGCCAGCCTGCAAAGAGGGTAGGAATGGGTACCTCCTTGCTTGTTTATGTACCACATAACTGTGGTATTGTCTGTCCTTATTAGCAGGTGGCCTTGATGCAGAAAGTGTTTGAAGGCCTCGATCGCATGCATCACTGCCAGCATTTCCTTTTGGTTTATGTGCATGCGCAACTCTTTCTGTGACCATAGTCCTTGGATGCATCTGCCCTCCATGTGTGCTCCCCATCCATGGTCTGAAATGTCCGATGTAATGGTTTGGCTGGTTATTGGTTTGCTGAAGGGCAGGCCTCTGTTTGACAGGCTTGCTTGAGCCCACCACAGAAATTCTTTTTGAAGGCATGGAATGAGTGGTATCAAAGCTTCTAGGCTGTGACTGTGCTGAGACCATAAACTCCTTAGGTACCATTGTAGTTTCCTCATATGCAGCCTTGCTTGTGGAATCAGAAGAATGCACGATGCCATGTAACCCAGGGCCTGCAGGATTTTCCTTGCAGTCAGCTGAGTTTTTTTTCTCAGATTTTCGAAGTAATCCGTTAGTTGTCTTTGTTTTTCTTCTGTGAGAAAGGCCATTTGGGTGGTTGTATCTAGTTCCGCACCCAGGAAAGTTATTCTTTGGGATGGAACAAGTCTTGATTTGTGAATGTTGACTGTGTATCCCCAAGGCCTGTAGTAGGCAGATGGCATAATTCAAGTGTTTTACCAAAGTTTGTTGGCTGTCCGCTTGTATAAGGCAGTCGTCCAGATATGGGTATATTTGAATCCCCTGAAGTCTGCAGTGTGCAATTACTGATGCCAGGCATTTCGTGAATACTCTGGGCGCAGTAGATAAGCCAAAGGGCAATGCTGAGAATTGATAATGCTCTGAACCTGCAAGAAATCTGAGGTATCTTCTGCAACTTTGTCTGATAGGGACATGCAGGTATGCCTCCTTGAGGTCTAGAGTTACCAGCCAAGACCCCTTGCCCAGCATGGGAAGGAGTTGCTGTAGGGTCAGCATTTTGAATTTTGGCACAATGAGATAAGTATTCAGTGCGGACAAGTCGAGAATAGGCCTCCATTGTTTTTCTTTTCTTGGGACAAGGAATAGTCTGGAATAAAATCCTTGGCCTTGTTCTGTGAGAGGAACCTTTTCTATAGCTTTCATTTGCAATAGGTTGGCAATTTGTTTTAAAGCCTCTGCCCTTTGATTCGGTGGCAGGTTTGGCATGCCTTTTCTTTTTGGTAATGTATGAAAGTGGAACCTGTATCCTTTGTCTATTATTTGCAGTGTCCATTTGTCCCTTGTAATACTGTGCCAATTTCTTGAAAATAAAGATACCTTTCTGCCCAAAGGTGCTTCCAATTGATCCCTGGTTGGCGGGGTCAAGGTGAAGTCATTGAGTCTGTCCTTGTGCAGCAGTTGTAGGTCCTGCACTACCTCTCTGGTTAGGAGGCTGCCACTGACGTCCTCTGTAGGAGCCTCTAGCTTGCCCTCTACCTCTGGCACGCCTGTTCTTGCCTCTTTGAAATCTCTCTGTGTCTGGAAATGACCAATTCGTAGAAGGCCAATTTCTGCTGAATCTTGGTGGTTGGACCTGGAGAAAATCTTTGACTGCTTGTACAGATTTAGTCTTTTCCTCAAACTTCTTTAAGACCTCCTGAGCAGTAGAGCCAAATAACTTTTGCTTTTCCAGTGGTGCATCCAGCAGCTTTGCTTTAACATGATCTGGCAGGGTTTGTTCCTTCAGCCAAGCATGCCTACGTATGACTGCACCTGTCATTGCTGACCTACATGAAGCTTCCAATGCATCATAACCACACTGCAAGAAATGGCTGCTAACCTGTTTGTGAGTTATGTACCAGATGCTGAAGTGACTTGCGATCTAAGACAGTTTTTTATGCAATTCATCTAACAAATACTCTTGGTACTGTATCATATGGAAATGACAATTTAATGCCCTCATAGAAAGAGTGGAAGAAGTATACACTTTTTTACCCCATCTCTCTAAAGCCCTGGACTCCCTTTCGGAGGGGAGTGGATTTTTAGTAGTGGCAGTTGCGACCCCTTTAGGGCCCTGGGAAACAGTTTCTGGGTCAGCAGAGTGGGCCTTGTAAAGGAAATGATGCGAGTCCAGGACCCTGTAGTACCTGTCTGGTTTGACAGGAGCCGGAGGAAAGGAGTCAGGGGTAATGCTAGACTCAGAATACACATCATCAATGACATTTAAAACAGGAGGAATAGCCAAAGGTCTATGCTGAGGTAAATGCAAAAAGGTCCTTAATCTCTTCCTGGAATCGGAGAATTCCTGGCCCTGCCATTGGAAATGCTCTCTCATGGAGTGAAGGGTCTTCCCAAATGACAGCTCTTCAGGAGGGGAGGCCGAGGGAATAGATTTATCTGCATCAGAATCCTCGTAGGCCATAAAGGCCTCCTCCTGGTAGTCTGATAGAGCAGAGCCATCTGAGGCCTCAGAGGACTGGGGATCAGTGGGCTCAACCCTGGGCCTTTTGTCTAAAGGAGGTTGAGAGCCCCTGTCCGGATGCGGCGGAGAGCCCCTAATTAAGGAAATAAGGTCCTCAGCCAAACTTAAAATCTGTGAACCTGTAGTGGATCCCTGAGGAATAGCCTTGGGAGGCAGAGATTTTGGCTGTTTAGCAGCTTTAGCCCTAGTGAATGCTTTTATGGACATGGATGCAGGAGGCCTGGCTGCTCCACATGCTGGTGTAGTTTTGTCTAGGGGAATGGTGTCGGATGTTTCCTGAAGACCGGTTTCTGAGGGAAATTCTATAACCGACTCAGAAGAGGCCTCCGGGGCCGAGGTTGTCGATTGTGCGGTTTCCACGGTCGGAAGTACCAAGGACTCTGTTTCAGCTGAGACCGAGACACTCGCGGTAGGCCTAGGCGTGGTTTCAGCCGAAACCACGGTCTGCGTGTGTCGGTCCTTGTCCTTCCGTTTTTTGGTTAAATGAGAAGTCGGAGTCTCCAACGGCATATTATAACAGTAACTAGCCCCAAAAAATTCCTCTGCAAACTCCGACCAACGCCTAAGAGTGCGTCAATTGAAGGAGGCACAGGGAGTACAGGCCGAGACGTCGTGGTCTGGGCCTAGGCAGGGGAGGCAGTAAGAATGGAAATCCTTATGAGGTATTTATTTCCCACAAGTTAAGCAATTATTAACTTTAAGCGTTTGATCTGACATCAGCTGAGGCAAGAAAGAGTCCCCAACGGGGTACTTAGCTTTTGAAGTCTTCGGTAGCTGAAGTTACAGGAGCTGGCCGACCGGCACTTGTGAACTGCTTCTGCTTCAGGCACCACGCGGCAAGAAAGACTGAGGAACATGGCGTCGGCTGACGCTTTTATACCCCAGGCGCTCTAACGTCGGGGAAAGGGCGACATCAGCCGACGCCGGACCCAGACTTTGGAATCCGGCTGACCTAAGGGCTGCCTGAGGCAGGACAACCCATATGTAAGGACTGCAGATGCATCCTTGAAAGACATCATAGTACAGTTGTGTACACTTACCATAAATGTAGATGTTCAAGTGTATTCACTGTTGCAGTCCGGGTTACCCACCATCCCCCATTCTATACCTTTTCTTTCCTTCACTATACTCAGAAGCCTTTGTGGTGTATTTGCTTTTAGTTGAATGTAATTTTTATGTTTCTAAGGTGCATTTATATATTTACAGTTTATATATATATTTTTGCTCACCATTTGGGGGGCACCTGACATCTGCGGCAAGAAAAAATGATTAAAATGGCGTTGGCTGCATGTTTTATACCCCTGACGACATGATGTCATGTAAGAGGAGACCGCAACAAACGCAGGACCCAAGACTTTGTTATTCAGGCCGATTGAGGGCAACCTGCCAGCTGATAATCCAAATGTAATGACTGCAACAGTGAATACACTCTAACATCTACATTTATGGTAAGCGTGCACAACTGTACTTTCTCCGTCATGGAAGGAATATCTCCAAATTTATCCTTAATAGCCTCCAAAGTATGCTGCGAATACTTAAGCATGTGAAAAAGACAATTCCTGGAACTAATGGCAAGAGTTGCAGAGGTATAGCCTTTTTTTTACTCCACCTGTCCAAGGCCCTAGATTCCTTATCAAAAGGCACAGGGTTTTTAACAATGGCAGTGGGGGTTTTAAAAAGGAATTGATGAGATTCAGGAACCCTGTAATAACTATCTGGTTTTCTGGGGGCAGAAGGGACAGAATTAGGAGTTTAAGAATTTCCCATGAAATCATCATCCACAACTTCCAAAACTGGAGGGATAGCCAGAGGCTTATCCTGTGGCAAATCTAAAAATTCCCTGATTCTTTTCTTAGACTGTGGAAAATCCTGACATTCCCATTTAAAATGCTCCCCAAGAGTATTCAAAGTATCCTCAAAGGAAAAATCTTCTGGAGGGGAGGCAGAAGGGATAGAGTCCTCAGCATCAGAATCCTCAAAGCCAGAAAAAAGTTGAGAATGTCCTTCTTCATCAGCAGACATACTGGAAATCTCAGAATCTGAGACAGACAAAACATCAGGAGATAATTCCCTAGTCCTCTTTGAAGGGGGTGGGGGTGACAGCCCCTAATCAGGGAAAGATCATCACCAGTCATCTTTACCAACTGGGACTGAGGTACAGGAGGGGAGGCTGATGCTTGCTTGTGAGTAGGTTTGCGGCTGGAAGGTTTACTAGCAATCCGGAGGGACTCGGGAGGCCAAGCAACTGCAGAAGTCTGAATTAAGGTAGTCGGTCTGGTTGTGGTCTCATGTCAAAAAGAAGTTGTGTCAGAAACTGGTGCCTGCAAAGCGGCTCCGGACCCATCTGAGGCGGCGACAGGCAGAGGGTCTGAAGATAAAATAGCAGCCTGCGGCATGGAGGACTCCGTAAAGGTCTCGGCAGAGGCTTGCGGCTGAAAATCTGCGGACTGCAGGGGCTGTAAAAGCGCCTCACTGACTACTGCTGTGCTAACCAATTTCACCGATACATCGTCAGTAGATTTAACCCTATATGCCTGTAGCGGTCCTTGTCTTTGCTTTTCCTAGGTATATCTGAAGTCGGGAGACCAGAAGACGCCATACCGATGAACTAAAGCCAGACTCCGAAATGCTTAAACAAAATCTTAGCTCTACGGCGGATGGTATGTGGGTTAAAGGAAGCACAGACATCGCAGTTAGGGACATCGTGCTCAAGGCCCAAACAAGTTATACAAGAGGAATGGAAATCATAGTGCAGAATCGGTTTTCCACAGGAAAGACAGTTATTAAGTTTGACATTCGTTAAAGCAAGAAAAGAGGATCCCCCCCAATGGGGTACTTATCTGAAGGCGTCTTCAACTTGGTAGTCGGAAAGCGAAACGAAGGTAAATGGCTGACCGGCACTAGTGCGAATTGCATCCGCTTCGGGCTCCATGGCAAGAAAGACTGAGGAAATGGCATTGGCTGCCTCCCTTTATACCCGACGTACTGAAATTAGTTTTACAACCGGCGGCAGCCAACATCATATACCAAGGACTCTGGTATTTGGGCAGACTGAGGGCTACCGGGAGCAGGATAATCCATATGTGAGGACTGCAACAGTGAAACACGAAGAACATCTGCTGGTTGTAGCTGTGAGGAGCCAATCATCAAGATATGGGAAAACATGGATCCCTAGTAGGCACAACTGCACTGCTACCACTGCCATAACTTTGGTGATCACCCAGTGGGCTGTGGTGAGTCCAAAGTCAGAACTCTGAACTGATAATGGCTGGCTCCAAGACAGGTCCAGAAAAGCCTCCTCAAATGCCTCTCCATCTTCACATGATAATATGCGTCCTTGAGGTCTATCTAGTACAGCCAATCATCCAGTCTCAGTAGAAGCAAAATGGACTGTAACGTGACCAGCTGAAATTTTGTCTGCTTAGGTTCATAGGTTGGTACTAAGCTATCGGTCTTAGGGCCTATACAAGCCTAGCCATAACAATTCCCTGGATATTTCTTCCCACAATATTTACTTCTCTGGACCCCTGTCTAGCAGGGCGAATGACATGATCCCTGGGGTGAATTTCCTATCTTCCATACAATCAAGGTTCCTTTTGTAAAGGGCCAATGAGGTGCTCTGCTTGACATGTATGGGCAGTCTATTCCAGAGTATGGGGAGTCTCTGTGTCAGGAACCTATCCCTCCAGCATGTTTTGTTCATTGTGATGACAAGGTTGAGATCCCTGGAACGTGGGGCTCTGAGGGATTGGGATTTCTTTAAGTGGAGTATGTCCAACAGCTCAGGGTTTGACATGGCCTTGTATGTTAAGCAGAGATCGCCTATGAGTAGACAATATGCGACAGAGTATAGCTTGAGTTTTTTTTAGACCGTCAGCAAATGGCATCTGCTTTAGGCCTGTGATTCTTTTAGTGAGGTATTTCTGTGGCCTTTCTTTCCAGCTGTTGCAGATGTCTTGTGAGGTACATACCAAACGGGGCATTATACTCTATACTGGGTCTAATGAGGGATGAGTACCAGTGGGACAATGACCTCCTTTTTTCCTGGATGAAAAGCCCTTGGTGATGATGTGTGCCACATAGAAGGATTTCCTGACTGTTGTGGTGATGTGGTTATCGAAAGTGAGACCACTGTCCACCTGTGTCCCTAAGTCTCTCATCACACTTTTGATGTTTAGTGTACTGCCACCTATGTGGTAATTCATGGGTGCATGTTTTTTTCCAAAGGGGATAACTATACATTTCTTGGCATTGAGCTTGAGCCCACGACTCTGGCACCAGGCATCTGTTTCTGTAAGGCCCTTTTGTAGAATATCCACATCATTTGGGGATTCAATAATGGCTCCCGGTTTGCAGTCATCTGCAAACTTTGTTAGCCAGAGTCCCTTAGTGGTGGACTGTACTTCAGAGAAGTAGGTGCCAAACAAGAGTGGTCCCAGGACTGAACCCTGAGGTACTCCACTTGTCACTTGTCTGGAGCTGGATTTGGAGTCGACTACTTTTACAGTCTGGGTTCTGTCAGTAAGCCAGTTGGCAACCCAACAAGTGACGCAGGGATTTATGCCCAGCTTAGTAAGTTTATCTAGGATTCCAGAGTGGGGGATGGTGTCGAAGACCTTGGAGAGGTCCAGATAGGCTGTGTGGACTGCCTTACCCTTGTCCACAGCTCTGGAGACTGATTCGAAGAAGTCAATCAGATTCAGGAAACAAGATCAGCCCTTCACAAACCCAAACTGGGTGGGGTCCAGTGCATGAAGGTTGCTAATGTCTTTGTTTATAAGTTCCATGATAATGCATTCCATGCCCTTATAGATCAGACTTGTCAGACTGATGGGACGGTAGTTCCCAGGATCCAAGGCGGATCCCCCCTTGTGGAGTGGGATAACTGTGCACCACTCAGTGGGCACGAAGCCTGAGGTGAGGCTATGATTAAACGTAACACTTAGGTGAGATGCCAGTTCATTTTGTAGTTCATGTAGTACACAGCCTGGGATGTCATCTGGTCCCATGGATGCTATATTCTTAGCTTTGGAGAGTGCGGTTTCTACCTGTGTGGCCGTGATTACCGGAATTTGGCAATCTTTTGGTATTGAGATGGGCCCTTTAGGGGGTGAGGGGGGGGTGAAGTTGGCACTAAATCGATCTGCCAGGATATTGGCAATATCCTTGGGATCAGTATATTTAATGCCATTCTGTTGTAGCTCAGAGCAGATCTGAGCATTGCCATTTTGATTCTTGACATAACTATAGAATGCCTTGTGGTTTTCTTTGGAATCTTTGGCAATTTTATTTTCTTAACTAGCTGTTGAGGATTTTATGAGGGATCTCAGCTTCTTACTGAGGCTGGTGAGGGAGTTTTTTGCATCCTGGGATTTTCCTCTTTTTTGCAACAGTTTCTTCCTTCTATTGTATAATTTGTTTATAGCGGGGAACCACCAGATTGGCTTCCTGTTTTTAGAAAAGCGCATCGTGGTTCTATTTGGGATGGCACGATTCATGCACAAGTGGATGTGCTCGTACAGTGCCTTAGTGTAGGATTCTGCAGTCGAACTTTCAGATCCTGTCTGCATGGGTGTTGTGAAATTTGTCACTTCTGACTACAGTAGCATGAAGTTGGCTTTGGAGAAGTTTTTTAAGGAGGTTTCCTTACGGGGGGGTGGGGGTGGGATGTGAATGTCAAGGGTGATTTGCTTATGGTCAGACCTGACCAATGAGGAGGTGACCACTGGTGTGGAGCATCTATCTCCCATGTTGGTGATGACCAAGTCTAGGATATTGGAGCCCCTGGTGGGACAATGGATTAGTTGATCCAGGGCATTGGAATTTATGAATTCCAAGAACCATTGGGAAAAGGAGTTGGTACTCGAGTAGTTTTCCCAGTTAATGGCAGGGTAGTTGAAATCACCCAGTATTAGGGTGTTTGGTTGTATCTTAATATTTTCCAGTATGTTTAGAAAGGTGTAGTGAGAATCTTGGGGCATGGTGGGGATCTGAAGCAAGCTACAATTTGGATTGCAGTCTTACCTAGTGTTAGTTGCACCTAGAGAATTCCAGATGCATTGTGTTGGGCAACTAGCCTGGAAGTGTGAATATCCTTGGTGAATATGGATACTCCTCCACCTTTAGTGTTTCGGTCTTGGTTTTGTGGCCGAAAAGTGTGGTAAGAGTTGTAGCCTGGTATTGCAGGGGTGCTCTCTGCAGCCTTGAACCAGATCTCAGTTACTGCACAGATATCAATGTTCTCCATTTTTAGGAGTGCCTCGAGGGAGTGCATTTTGAGGTTTAGACTTCTAGTATTGATTAGCATTACCTTCATATTTTGCATGCTTGTATCTATTACGGTGGTGGTTTTATCTTTTGAACCTTGCTTAAAAAAGGCACTATAGGAGTAGCAACAGCTTTGGCCAGTAACCTGAATCCCAGGGGTGACAGGTGCATACGATCTCTGGCAAAGCACTGTAGCTTGTCGATCATGTCTTCCCAGGCAGACAGATACTGGATCCACTTTGAATGACACCAGAAGCTTAGCCAATTGTTGAAGTCAATCATTTTGTCCTTATACTGTGGTATCATTCTGGGCGAAGGCAGGATGCTACTCAGGGCTAGGGTCATACCTGCCTGGGCCACATGATCCAAGAGCTCTTCCATGTCTCTTTTCATGTAGTCCAGGGAGGTACATCTCAAGTCATTCACTCCAGCATGGACAATGACAGAGTCGTATTTGTACTTGTTGTGGAGTAACTTGAGTGCATGTGTTATGTGGCGGATCCTGGCACCCGACAGGCAGCTGACTAATTTTCTCCTTTTTCAGCCTGGTGAGTGGAACATCAGTGTGCCTGACTATAGAGTCACCTATGACTGTTGGGTACATTGTCTTGCCTTAGGGGCTATTGTTGGGTGGCACACTGGGCCCACCCTGGTGTTTTGAGCTATGTGTCACTTTGGTTGCGACTGGTGTTTGTTTGCGTTTCAGCTTTGGAGGTCCTTGTTGCTTGGGCAGGTTAATGTTAAGGGCCTCCATATATGTGGGTTTAGTGTTGCTATGTGTGGGTGTTGATGGTGTGAGTTTTGAAGGGCTACGAGTTGTTTGAGGTGTAGTGCAGGTATTAACCTTCTCCTCTTGACTGTCTAGCACAATCTTGTCCGGAGAAAGCTTTGCTTCCAGTTTGGCTATGTAAGTGCATCTCTCGCAGGTTGTAGTGTTGGGTGGTAGGAGGAGAGGATTGTCTGTGTACATGAGGCAGTTGCCGCACTGCCCCAGTATGCCCAGATTTACCAGGTGGACAGGAGAAATCACTGGAAGCTGACCCTTGGGCATGCCTGTTTAGGTGCTTTTTTTGTAAAGTTTAAGAGCCGTTTTCCCTTACCTTTGCAAGGTACTTTGCAATTATAGGCTGTTTGACATACTGATTCAAATGACTCTGGTCTAAAATGGCCCTGAGGTGCCCTGTTTTTGGGGGTAATACAAAGAACCACAAGTAGATTCCAGATTATATCTGGTCAGCAGGGACCAGGTGGATGACTCTCTTTTCTAGCAGCTTGGAAATCTCTACTGCTGCAAGTTCCCACTGACTGGGTGGAATGCTGAGAACTCTTTTCCCTTTGACAGGGAAAAGGGAAAATGGTATAGAACAACCTTTGTGGATAATGTTAACACCAATGAATCTGTGGTTATGTTTTGCCAGGCTCGTAAGTGCAAAGATAAGCATTCCTCAACTGCCTCCACAGTGCAGCATTCAGGCAAAGGGATGTTGAAAGGGCTTTTTGGAGAATCGTCCATGAAAGCCCTGATTCTGCGGACCACCCCAGCCCTTGAGGTGATGACCATCATTGTTGCCTCTTCCTCTGCAATGAGGGGGTCTAGCTCTAGCAGTCTCCTCATAAGGATTCTGCGATTTCCTGAACCACATCCTCTTTCCAGCTCACAGAATCCTAGAGTAGTATCTCTGGGATATGGATAAACAAATGCCTGCTGCAGAGAGAATCTTACCACGCTGCTGATTTCTGGTGAATGTGTTAATGAAGGACGTCCTGAAGCTTTTTGCAAAGTTACAGAGGAGCTTCCAAGCATGGCAGAGTATATAAACATCAGTGCCTACAGACCTAGCTGTACCATCAGCCATGTTTGACAGCAGCCACATGACTACACTGGATGAGGACTAGAGGGTGGATAGCTGGGAATCCACTGTCTTCTTGACATCTGCTGGTAATACCTCCGATAGAGAGTTGGAAATTTCCTTCAAGTCTCTCTGAAATCTGGTGACATGAGCAAGATAATTCAGTGCCCTGAGAGCAAAGGTCACTAAAGTGTAAGTGCATTTCCCAAAGCAGTCCATCACCCTAGACTCTCCATTAAGGGGATAGACCAAAGAACTCTCTTTTGTTAGTTCCTTTTTTGTGACTGCTGCTACAACCATTGAATCTACCAAAGGACCCGTTCTCCAATGCTTCCGTCTGCTGGGTCGGAGAGAATTGACAGGCTCCACTACATCAGGATCCTTCCATGCCTGTTGAAACATCAGATCAATGAGTGGATCAACTGGTGGTACCACAGAGAAATGAATAGTCAAACCCAAGGGCTTCCAGGAACACAAGCTTGTAAGGAGAAGGGCTAAATGTAGACCATCCCCCTCTGTTTCATCAATTCAGAATCTCGCCAAATGTGACGTCCTCCAAGGGGGATACTGGGGAGCCTTCACCCTCATCCATGCCTGTGTGTCTGGTGACAGACTCAGGCGAAGAGTCTATATGCTTCTGTTTACAATGTCTGTTTCCTATGAACCATATGGGGTTCAGAATCAGATCTCTAGCTAACAGGAAACCTGGGAAGTCTGTGAGGCTGTCAATCCCTGTCTGACAGGGAAAATAGAAATAGAAGCTTATCCAAGCTGGGATTTGGATGTTGACAACCTTGAAGACAGCACCTTTCCCTTTACATCAAGAATACAACGTGGAAAGCCTCGAAGGCCGTAGTTGCCACTGGCTCCTTAGGTTCTCTCCTGACTTCGGACACAATGGAAACCTTGGAACCAATGGGCCTCAACCCAGAAGCTGATCTGGGCACACAACTGTCTAGTGCCGAAGGGAAAAAATGAATCCTGCAATTTTGGGGTCCAGCCCTTTCCCCAAGTCTCAACACTGAAGCATCAGCGTCGACACTCTTCCGGATCTAAACCCATTAAACCCGAAGGGGAGGAGGAGGGAACCAGTTGGCGAAGATTACTGGAACTAGTTGCTTGACAAAGGTATTCCAAGGCAGACTGGGCCTGAAGCTACCAGTGCAGATGGGCAAACCAGTACCAGAAAAAAGCAGAGAGGAAGGGTAGATGGACCAGCATTCAGTACATTCACAAAGTACGGTACAGAAAACTCCAAGCTGTATCTGCAAACTGAGAAATTTTCTTCATCATTCTGTTGACATTCTGTTTGGTCAAACTCCACGAAGTCTGGGCCAACAACAATGCCAACAGTGGTCTGGAGTAGCACTTCTCCTGAAGAATCAGAGAATGAAATCTAGGGGTGATGTTCAAGTGAGAAAGTACAGTTGTGTACCATAAATGTAGATGTTTGAGTGTATTCACTGTTGCAGTCATTACTCTTGGGTTATCCTGCTGGCAGGCTACCCTCAGTCGGCCAGAATTCCAAAGTCTAGGTCCGGCGTCGGTTGCTGTCGCCTCTTCCCGGACGTCAGTGCGTCAGGGCTATAAAAGATGCAGCCGAGGCCATTTTCTTCAGTTTTTCTTGCCCCAGATGTCAGGTGCCCCCAAATTGGTAGACTGAAAGATATACCAATAAAAATGCATGCACAAAAATAATATTTCCTTCATCTACAAGCAAATACACCAAATAGGTTGCATAGGATAGAGAAGAGCAGATAAGTCCCAGCAAAGAAAAGGGGGATGGTGGATAGGTAACCTGGACTGCAACAGTGAATACACTCGAACATCTACATTTATGGTAGGTACACAACTGTACTATGTTCATCGTGTTTCACTGTTGCAGTCATTACTCTTGAGTTGAAACCCAAAGCTGAGGAAGGGCAGCTGGGCTAAATAGGGTTAGAAGAGGCTATGAGGCCCTGCAGAACTGCAGTGGCAAAGCCAGCTCTGGATCTAGAATAAAGAGGCAAATGGTAATGCTTGGTAAAGGTGTGCACCTTGCAGCTTCCAAGATATCTTAGGTAGGCAGTAGAAGTGGCAGTTGCCCTGGTGGAATGTGGTCTAATATTACTAGGAACAGGTTTTCCATTTTGTGTGTAGCAGAACCGGATACAGTGTCCTATCCACTTTGAAATGGTCTGCTTTGAAATAGCCTTTCCCTGTGATCCTGCAGCATATGATACAAACAATTGTTCAGATTTTCTGAAAGTTTTTGTTTTGTCCATGTAGAAGTGCAATTGCCTGTGTATGTCCAAGGAATGTAGAAGTCTCTCTCCTTTATTCTGGGGATTTGGATAAAATGTTGGCAAGTGAATAGTTTGGTTAAGAGCCACACTGGATACCCTCTTAGGCATAAAGGTAGGGTTTGTTCTTAAAGAAACCCTGTCTTGGTGGAAAATGATGAAAGGCTCCACTGCCATTAGTGTCTGCAGTTCTGAGACTCTTCGTGCTGAGGTTATTGCCAGAAGCAGAGCAGTTTTCCATGATGTATATTTGAACTCTGCTGGATTGGCTGGTTCAAAAGGAGTGAGCTTTCCCAAAACGAAATTGAGGTCCCAAGTTAGTGTTGGTGCTCTCCAGGCCGGTCTCATGTTTTTAGCCCCTCTGAGGTACTGCTTTAACAAGCAAAGGGTGAGAGAAAATAGGAAGATCTGTGTTGTAATGAGCCGAGATGGCAGAAGCGTGAATCTTAATGGATGAGAAGGATAGTCCCTTTGACCAGCATCTCAGTCAAGTATTGTAGTATCTGAGGAATGTTAGGGAACAGAGGATCAAGGTTTTGAGCCTGGTTCCAGGCACAGAATCTCTTCCATTTTTCTGAATAAGATTTCCTGGTGCTAGGCCTCCTGGCCTTCAAAATGACATCCATAACAGCTTTAGAGAGAGAAGTTGTCTGTTTGGTTAATGAATCTGCCATGCAGCCAGGTTTAAGGTTTTGAGCAGACTGTGCAGTATCTGATTGTTTTGCTGAGTCAGAAGGTGTGGAATTTGAGGCAAAATCCAAGGTGGGCCTTGAGCTAAGTTCTTTAAGATTGGGTACCAATGCTGGCGTGGCCAGTCTGGAGCAATCAGAATCATCTGTGGTTTGTCTTGCCTGGCTTTTAGGAGTACCTCTGAAAAGACAAGCAGTGGTAGGAAGGCATAAATGTTTAGGCTTTTCCAGCTGAACGAAAGAGCATCCACTTTCCATGCCTGTATGTGATAAACCCTTGTGCAGAATTTTTGTAGTTGGCAATTCAGTGGGGACGCAAAGAGATCTATGTCCGGACACCCCCATTTTTGCATTATCATGCTGAAAACTTGTGGATTTAATTTCCACTCGTGAGGATCCATGATGTTTCTGCTTAGGTCGTCTGCCAGAGTATTTTTCTTTCCTGGCAGGAATTGTGCTTGCAGATGAACTTGATAAGTTATAGCTGTGTTCCACAAGGTCATGGCTTGCCTGCATAGGGGGCAAGAATGAGTGCCCCCTTGCTTATGTACCACATTACTGTGGTGTTGTCGGTCCTTAATAGTAATTGTCATGGATGCAGAAGGTTCTTGAACGCTGTTAGGGCATTTTGTACAGCCAACATCTCTTTTTGATTGATGTGAAGATGCATTTGGTCTGTGGTCCATTTGCCCTGAATACATTTTCCTGCCATGTGTGCTCCCCAGGCATAATCTGAGGCATCTGTTGTTAAAGTCTGCCTGGCTGTGGGAAGAGTGAAAGCCTGACCCTTGTTGAGGTGACATGCCTGTGCCCACCATTGAAACTCCTGTTGTAGGCAGGGAATTAGTGGTATTACTATCTCCAAGCTGTGAGAATGTTGAGACCAAACACTTTTTAGGTACCATTGTAATTTCCTCATATGCAGTCTTGCATATGGAATTAGTAGTATGCAGGATGCCATGAATCCCAAGGCCTGCAGAATTTTTCTTGCAGGGAGTTGGGACTTTGTTACCATCAATTGAAAATACTGAGTCAGTTGTCCTTGTTTGTCTGGCACCCAAGAATATTATCTCGTGAGGGCACTAGTTTTGATTTCTTTTCGTTTACTGTGTACCCTAGGCAACTTAATCTTTTTACGAACGCCAGATGCTGTAAAAGAATGTCCTTGCTCTCTGCTTGAATCAGGCAGTCATCCAGATATGGATATATTTGAATTCCTTTTTGTCTGCAAAATGCAATTACTGGTGCCAGGCACTTGGTAAAGACCCTGGGCCCAGTAGATAAGCCAAAGGGCAGTGCAGAGAATTGGTAGTGCATTGAACCAGCTATGAATCTGAGGCATCTTCTGCAATTTTATCTGACAGGGACATGCAGGTATGCCTCTTTGAGGTCCAAAGGAACAAGCCAAGCTTTCTTACCCAACATGGGAAGGAGCTGATGTAGTGTCAGCATTTTGAATTTCGGAACATCCAGGTAAGTATTTAGAGTGGAAAGGTCCAGAATGGGTCTCCAGGCTTTGTCCTTTCTGGGTACCAAGAAGAGTCTTGAGTAAAATCCTTGTCCTTTTTCCTGCTGTGGTACTTTTTGAAAAGCTCTCATGTCCATGAGAGCTGTAATTTGTTTTTGTGCCTCTGCCCATTGATTTTGTGGCAGGTCTGGCATTCCTTTTAGCCTTGGAAAAGTGTGAAAGTGGAACCTGTAACCTTGAGACACAATATTCAGCACCCATTTGTCTTGGGTGATTGCTTGCCAGTTTTCAGAAAATAGTGCTAGTTTCCCCCCTAAGGGAGCTCCCAAAAGGTAAGAGTTTGTCATTGGAACGGGGAAGTCATTGGAACGGTTTCCTGTAAGGTTGTGACTTATCCTCACCTTCTTTTGGTTTTGAAGCACCCCACTGTTGTGGTCTGTAAGAACCTTGTGGCTGAGATCTGCCTCTTGGGCATCTGTATCTGCCTCTTTGTGGCCTGTCTGACACTGGAAAGGACCAATTCTTTGTAGGCCAATTTCTGCTAAATCGTGGTGGCTGTACCTGTAAGAAATCCTTCACTGTTTGCATAGATTTTGCCTTATCCTCCATTTTCTTTAATACCTCTTCTGCCTTAATACCAAATAAATTATCTTGCTGCAAAGGAGCATCCAATAACTTTGCCTTAACATGATCTGGTAAACTTTCTTTTAACCAAGCATGCCTTCGAATCACAGATCCTGTAACTGCTGCTCTACAAGAAGCTTCTAATGAATCAAAACCACATTGCAAAGTATGCTTTCCCACTTGTTCAGCTGCATGCAATAAATCCTGCATTTCCTTATAGTCAGGTTGTTCTGCATTTGTACTCATTTTCTGTTTTGAGACAGTAGGTATTGTTGATATTTAAGCATGTGAAACTGGCAATTTAGAGCCCTCACTGCTAAAGTTGCAGAAGTGTAAATTTTCTTTCCCCATCTGTCAAATGCTCTGGAGTCCCTATCCGAGGGAACTGGATTCTTAGCCGTGGAAGCCTTAACCCCTTTGGGACCCTGGGAAATAGTTTCTGGGTCAGCACCAGGGTTTTTATAAAGAAATTTGTGAGAGTCAGGAACTCTGTAGTACCTGTCTGGCTTGACTGGAGCTGGGGGTAAAGAATCAGGGTTTAAACTAGATTCAGAGAAGACATCATCCACAATGTCCAACACTGGCGGAATAGCAAGGGGGCTGTGCTGAGGCAGCAAAAGAAAGTCTCTGAGCCTCTTCTTGGATTCTGACTAATCCTGGCCCTCCTTATGGAAATGCTCCCTCATGGTATGTAAAGTTTCCCCAAGAGAGTAATCCTCAGGAGAGGCTGAAGGAATTGATTCTTCAGCATCAGAATCCTCATAGGGGGGTAAAGAATATCCCTGGTCTGAAGTGGAATCAGAATATATAGAAACCTGGTCAAAGGAATCAGTCTGTATCTTGCCTAGGCCTTTTATCAGGAGGGGGATGGGAACCCCTGATCAGAGTTATCAAGTCTTCGGCCATCTTGAGCATCTGTTTTTTGGGCATGGAGGCCTATCCAGGTGAATGCTGCACTTGCTTCTTTGTCTTTAGTGTAGGCTTAGTCTTGGCTGTAGTTGCAATGGTAAGTTGAGTAGGCCTGAAAACACCCTCAGAAGCAGATGCCTGCTCAGCGGCTCCGGACCCATCTGAAGGGTTAACCTCCATTTGGCCCAACACCTTGAGACTCCAGAGGCCTAGGCATCCCCACGTGGGAGTCTATCGCGGACTGTGGTTCTGAGGTAGCGGGTGTCAGGGGCTGCGAAAGCGCCTCAATGAAAACCGGCGACTGGCCTAGAAGATGCTTCGTCATCAGTTTTGGGCCTCGGATGCCTTTCCTTATCTTTATCTTTGTGCTTTTTGTGCATTCCGGTCGTCGGTTGTTCCGACGGCATTGTATAATTAAACCTTCGCCCAAGGTAATGGCGAGCAAAATCAAACCGACGTTTAATATTTATTTATTTATTTTACATTTATTTTACATTTGCTGACCGGGCTAGTCTAGCTGGATATATTTCCATTTTCAGTAGAGGCTCGGGGAGAAAAGCTCCACAGAATATACAAAAAAAAAAAAAAACATACAACATATGAAGTCAAATACAACAAAAACAACAGGATAAATGTAAAGACCAATAAAGAAAAGTTAGCAGGCAGAAACAATTTACAAACTGGAACTAATATCATTACCTATAAACAAACTAAATAAAGAGAAGCAAAAATCAGGGAAAGGTGAGTAGGGAGGAGAAGTGGGAGGAAAATAAGAGGAGGAGAGTAAAGTAAAAAAGAAAGGACAAGAAAGGATTAAACAAACTTTCAGCGAAGAGGAAAAGAGATAAGTTAAAAAAAAGAGATAGTTGTTCATGGAAGAGGGAGAGAGATGGGGGGAGGAAAGAGATAGGAGAAGGGGTAGAATTATTTAGTCAGGTTTAGTGCAGGAACAGAGCCAGTGACTTTTCAAGTGTTCTTTTATTTTTTATTTGAAGAGGGGCAGTGATGAGGTTAGTGTTATGTCACTGGGTAGTAGATTCCAGTTTCTTCCTACTGTACTAGAAAAAAGAGAGTCACCAGCTGAGTTATTGGACTTTGTTAATTTAGCCATAAGTTTTCTAGAAGAACGAAGGGAGTTAAGATTATTGTATGGGATTAAAAGTTCTGAGAGTATAGGGGTGTTTGAAGGCTGGTGAAGTATTTTGTGGGCAATGTTCAGTTGGGGGATGAGCAGAAGGTTTTGGAATTCCAGCCAGCCTAGTTGTTTCAGGTTAATACAGTGGTGGGTTCTGAAGGGGTTGCCAGTGGCGAAGCGGGCGATGTTATTATAGCTTGTAGCCAGTTTATTAAGGTTGGTTTTCTTAAGGTTGGTAAATATAGGTGAAGCGTAGAGAAGTGTGGACAATAGATGGGAGTGGGCAATCTTGGCTCTAGCAGATTCAGTTAGGAAGGGTTTAATTCGATATAAGGATCCTATTTTTCTGTTGACCGATTTAATGGTGTTATTAATGTGTTGATCAAAAGAGAGATTATTGTCGATGGTTATTCCTAACAGTTTTGTTGTAGGATCGTGTGTGATAACTGTGGCATTATTAGAGGAAATGGTGAAGTGTAAGGAGGGGGATCGGGTGGTGGGAGTAAAGAGAAGTTTCGTTTTTTTGGCATTTAGTAAGAGGGAACGTTTATAGAACCATGTTTCAACTGAGTTGAAGATCTTTTGAGTAAGTGAACAAAGTTCAGTAGGAGAAGAAGCAGAGCAGATAAGGGTAGAGTCGTCTGCATATTGGATGCAGGTGGCTTGAGGGATAGCCGAGTGGAGATCATTAATGAAAAGGGAGAATAGAAGTGGCCCAAGAATGGAGGCCTGAGGGACACCAATGTTTATGGGTAGGAGAGAAGAGAGTTGATTTCCCCATAGAACTGCTTGTTGTCTGTTGCTAAGGTAAGATTTAAACCATTTAGTGGCAAGGTTGTCAAAGGAGAGGGATTCAAGTATGTTAAGGTGGAATGGTTGACCATGTCGAATGCTTTGGAGAGGTCGATAAAGAGAGCAGAAGAGAGAAGGTTATTATTACGGTTCTTATTGATGGTTTCTACAAAAGATAAGAGAGCAGTGGTAGTACTGTGATGAGGTCTAAAACCATGTTGACAGTTAGCTATTATGTTGTGCAGAGTGAGATGTTGCAGAAGTTGCCGGTGAATACATTTTTCCATAACTTTTGCTAATGGGGAAAGGAGAGCAATTGGTCTGTAGTTGGAGTAATCGATAGAGTTACCCCCTTTATGTAATGGAATAATATGGGAAACTTTCCAGATAACAGGGACGGTTCCTTCTTGGATTGTCCTATTTATGAGTATGGATATAGGGTATGCAATCACTTTGGCAGCCCTTTGGAGGTAGAGAGATGGGAGCTTGTCAGCTGCAGGAGTACAAGCTTTAAGTTTGTTAATAAGTCTGTGGATAAAAGATGTGGGGATAGGTTGTAGTGTAAAGTTATAGGATGGGTCCATAGGGTAACTTGGAGGGGAGACATTGTTGATGTTCATTTGTCTGGCTAGGGTTTGGACAGAGTCAATAAAGAAAGAGTTAAAAGCATTAGCAGTTTGGTGGGGGTTGTCTGGGTCAGCATTAAGAGGGGTGGGAGTTTTGGTTGTTCCTGGGGAAAGGAGTTTATTGATTGAAGACCAGAACTGTTTGGGGTTGTTATGGTTTGTTTGTTGGAGTCTACAGTAAAAGTTTTTTTTGTCAGTAATAATTGCTTTTTTTGTCAGATTTCTAAGCTGACGGAAGTGGATAAGATCAGGGTTATTTCTATGGTGTCTCCATAAAGCCCATACTTTGTTTCTGGAGAGAATTAAGTTTTTAGTTTCCTTAGAGAGCCATGGGGCAATGTTAGGTTTCATTCTGACAGTGCTGGGGCATGTTTATCAAGAATGGATAAGAAGGTAGTATTAAAGTATAATACTGCATTTTCCAGAGGAAGTATTTTTAAGGGGTTCCAGTTACATGAATTCAGTTCAGGTGTAAATGAATCTATGTTAAAATGTTTGGTTGAGCATATTTTTCTAATGTTTGGGAGGTCCGGAAATTCAATCTTGTCTCTTGTAATATAAGTAAGACAGTGGTCACTGATATCATCTGGCAGGGTTCCTACATCATATAATTGTTTGTCTTTGTTTATAAGTATCCAGTCAAGAATGCTGTCTTTATCATTAGGCTTATTGATTCTTGTAGTTGAGGTCATGGTTTGGGTGAAACCATGGAGGTTAATGTGAGAAGTAGGATTTTCAGCATTAATACTTTTCCAGTCTATGTTAAAGTCACCAAGAATTACAGTTTCTTGGGGGTAAGTAGTAGATACCCAGTTGAGAAAGGCTTCTAAAGTGGGTATATTGTTACCAAGAGGTACGTACATACAAATTATGTAAAGGGCTTTCCTAGAATTCAGTTGAAGTTTTGTAATAATGACTTCTGCTTTGCTATCCTGAGTTGGGTCTACAGGCAGGGTGGAGATATTTAAATGATTCTTATAGAGGATTGCAACTCCACCACCTTTACGTTTTGAATGGTCAAGTCTAGCTATATTATAGCCGTGTGGTAAAATGGCAGTATCTTTGGTATCGGGTTTTAGCCATGTCTCTGAGAGGCAGAGGATATCGAAAGAGTGGGTGTCTAGGAGTGCATGGAGGTGTGATACTTTGTTATTTAAACTTTGAATGTTGAGATGACCTATTAGGAGAGTATTATTAGTTTTTGGTCTAGAAATTTGGAATGAGGGGTCTCTTGGTCCTGGGTTAGGATGGATGTCTCCATCTTGTAAGGTGAGATAAATAAGTTTAGTTAATGAGTTGTTTATTAGGTGGATTTGAAGCTTCAATTTTTTGTCAGTAGTTCGGACATAATTAATATGGGAGAGTCTATGGTATTTGGATAGAAGGTATCTGGGGGTGTATGAAATGATGGGGTATGAGTTGAGAGTAGTAGAAGGGCAAGTTAAGGTTTGTTTTTGTGTGTAGGTAGGATGGACAAAAAGTTGATTTTCAAAGAAGGTAAGAAGGTAGGCTGAGAGCATGATAGTTAAGAGTAAGAGTGAGAGTATAGGTATAGTAAAAGGGTTGGTAGGCATGACAGAAGAAAGGTAAGGTAGAGGCAAACAAGGTTAAACAGTTAAGTAGCAAGTTTCAGGAAGTGAAATATGAAAGAAGCAGAGTAGGGAGTGTGTAAGAAAGGACTGTGGAATCTTGAGGGCAAAACGTAGAGAGAAATAATAGGTTGAACTAATAAGGGAGGGTAAAAGGTCAGGGAGAGATATTGGGATAAAAGGGGGAGAGGTGAGGGGTGGGGTTTAAAAAAGAGAGGGGAAAAGAGATTAAAGCCGAGAGGAAGGTAGAGGTAGGGGGTGTGTCTAGAGAGGTTTAAGTGTAGGACCCCTGGGGGTGGGTGGGAATTGGGGGGTAGGGAGGGGAGCGGAGTGAGCCCGCAGGGCGAACGGAGTGGGTAGAAACAACTGAAGGAGAGATAGGAAAGTAGACAATCAGTAAAGGAAGGTGAGTATGGAAGATAGGTGTGAGATTGAAGGAGTACAGACTAAGTACACCAGAGAAAGAAAGTAGATTAGAGGAAGGCAGTATAAGAGTATAAGCAGAGAGTATAGAATGGAGAAGGAGCAGGTCCAAGTATAGAAGTAACAAAAAGGCAAGTACAGGGATAAGAACAGAACAATATGAAGGGAGATGGGCAGTAAGTCATGTAGGATAAAGCAGATGATGAGTGTGGAAATAGCAAAAGGAGAAGCAGAGGTAGAAAAACAAAGCTAAAAATAAGCAGAAGAGGAGAGTGCCACCTAGCAGACAGCACAGGTACAGTAGGGGGAGAGTGGGGAAACTACTGAAGGTAAAGAGAAAATGTACAAAGGACTGAGAACTGTGAGCAGGGAAAGGAGTAGGGGCAATGGGGGTAGAGGAGAGACTAAGAAGGTAAGGTACTGGCTGCTAGCGATACAGGCTCAGGCAAACTAAAGACCTTGGTCGGAGTATCAGACAGGAGCCTTTCACAGCAAAGGGATGATGCCCATAACCTACTTTATTTTTCTTGATAGAGGGTACAAGATAAGACCAGCACTTTCAGTCGCAGGAGGAAAGGATAGGTTCTTGACACACCAAAAGGAATTTGGCGGGGGCAGGAGTCTGTAGAGTAGAGCTAGATACTTGGGGTGAAAGGGAGGCAAGAGAAAGGATGGAAAAAAATGAGATAAGGGTTAGCACAGTTGTTAGCGTAGAGAATATTATAAAGTCAAACAGTAACATTCAATGGAAAAGAAGCAGAATATTACCCAAACTAAATACCCTTAACAGTTAAAGTCAGGGTAGTGTATTCATTGGCTTTATAATGAACAAAAAGAGCAATGTCCTTAAAAAAGTAAAACAATCAAGCAGTAACGCTTATAGAAGGTATTTGTATTAGGTAAACTGGATGCTATATATGCAGAGACAAAAGCAGAAGTTATTAAAGTGTCTTTAAACCACAATAAAACTCTCTAACTACAATATATGTTTAAGCAACAAAAAGAGCATGCAGTTATAATACAAATTACATCAGCGCATTCTAAATAGAATTGCATAAAACAGCACAAGCATAGTATAATAACATTGCAAGAAGTAAGGACTTCTATTCCGACTAAGGGTATTCCAATACAAATGAGGCAGGTACAACGGCAATTACACAATGCCAGCCTAGGGATATGGGGTGCTTCAGCTGCAGTGGTTAATTCAGGCAGATAGATTCAAATACTATACAATTCAAATGAGACAGGTACAACGGCAATTTAAAAATACCAGCCTCGGAGTATCAGGCGCTTCAGCTGCAGCGTTTAATTAAAGCAACTAGAATACAAATAATGTACAACAGCAAGGGTCCTAGCATAGTTAATCAAATCGCTGCTACATAGGAAGGTTAAGATAAATAAAAACAGTAAAAGAACGCCAAGAAGACTACTGCCGCGTTATAGTAATAGTACTATAATAATAATATAATAATAATAATAGTACTATAATAATAATATAGTAATAGTACGTTTGTTAAATCTAGCACAAAACAGACAACTAGTGACATTGTGATCTGGGCCTAGGCATGGAATATAGTAAGAATGAAAATCCTTATGAGGTATTTGCTTGCCAAAAGAAATACAATTATTAACTTTTTCTGACATCGGTCTGAGGCAAGAAAAAATTTCCCCAACGGGGTACTTAGCTTTATTGAAGATTTCGGTTCTGAAATCGAATTTGAAATTTCAGGAGTCGGCCAACCAGCGCTTGCGAACTTTTGCTTCGGGCAACGCGCAGCAAGAAAGACTGAAGAAAATGGCGTTGGCTGCTTCTTATATACCCCTGGCACTCTGATGTCAGGGAAGAGGTGACAGCAAATGACGCCGGACCAAGACTTTGGAACTCAGGCCGACTGCGGCCCGCCTGACTGCAGGATAACCCAAGTGTAATGACTGCAGCAGTGAAACACGATGAACATCTGCCTGTGTATGTCCAAAGAATGCAGAATTTTCTCAGCCTTGTTCTGTGGATTAGGATAAAAGGTAAGCAAGTGAATGGTTTGGTTAAGGGCCACACTGGACACCACCTTAGGCATAAATGTAGGGTTTGTCCTCAAAGAAACCCTGTCTGGATGAAAAATGATGAAAGGCTCCACAGCCGTGAATGCTTGTAACTCCGAGACTCGCCTTGCAGAGGTTATTGCTAGCAGCAGAGCTGTTTTCCAGGATAAGAATTTTATATCTGCTGTTGATGTTGGCTCGAAAGGAGGCAGTGTGAGTTTTTCCAAAACCTAATTGAGGTCCCAGGCCAGAATTGGTGCTCTCCTTGGAGGTCTAATGTTTTTGGCCCCTCTGAGGTACTGCCTTATTAAAGAATGAGAAAACATAGGTGGTTCCGTATTGTAATGGGCTGAAATGGCAGAGGCATGAATCTTAACTGATGAGAAAGAAAGGCCTTTGTTCAGCATCTCAGTTAGGTATTGTAAAATCTGAGGGATATTTGGTAGACGTGTCACTGCCCTGGTTCCTGGTTCCAAGCACAGAATCTCTTCCATTTTTCTGCATAAGATTTTGTGGTACTGGGCCTCCTGGCCTCCAAGATAACATCCATAACAGCTTTTGAAAGAGGAGTGTTCTGAATGGTTACATTATCTGCCATGCTGCCAGATTTAAGGTCCTGGGTTGGCTGTGCAGGATCTGATTGTTTTGTTGGGCCAGTAAGTGAGAAGTTTGAGGCAATATCCATGCTGGACCTTGAGACAAGCTCTTTAGGATTGGGTACCAGTGCTGGCGTGGCCAGTCTGGTGCAATCAGTATCATTTTTGGCTTCTTTTGTATGACCTTTAGGAGTACCCTGGGAAGGAGAGGCAGTGGGGGAAAAGCATATACCATTACATTTTTCCAGCTGAAGGATAGGGCATCCACTTTCCCTGCTTGCTTGTGATAAATCCTTGTGCAAAATCTCTGCAATTGGCAGTTGTGAGGGGAGGCAAATAGATCTATGTCTGGGCATCCCCATTTCCTTATCATGCTGAAGACTTGTGGATCCAGTTTCCATTCGTGGGGATCCATGAGGTTTCTGCTTAGTTCGGCTGCCAGAGTATTAGTTTTTCCTGGCAGGAATTGTGCTGGCAGGTGAACTTGGATCCAATGTCTGTCTGCTTGGGATGACATGCTGGACAAGCCACACTGCTTTGCAAGGGATGGCTTGCACCTGTCACCACTGGGCTTCCGGATATTGGCTAAGGCTCTTGCCACCCCCATAGTGCCTTTTTTAGGCAAGGCTCAAAAGACAAACCCACCACCTTAGAAAACAGTAAAGGAAAAAAACTAAGGGTAATGCTGCTCAACGCCAGAAGTCTAAATCTGAAGATGCAGGCTCTCGAAGCACTCCTCTGTATGGAGAGCATCAATGTCTGTGCAGTAACTGAAACCTTGTTCAAGGCTCCTGAGAGCACCCCAGCCCTACCAGGTTATACCTCGTATCATGCATTTCGGCCACAAAACCTGGGCCGAACCACAAAAGGAGGGGGTGTGTCCATATTCATTAAAGACACCCACACCTCCAGGTTAGTGGCAATGCACGAAGCATCGGAGACCATCCATGTGCAACTAACCGTAGGCAAAACTGCTATACAACTTGTAGCATGCTACAGACCACCCTCGCAATCTCAGGAACTCCATTCAGCCTTCTTGAAGACACTGGAGGATATGAATGTCTCACCAAATACCATCATATTGGGAGACTTCAACTACCCAAACATAGACTGGGTGCATTACTCAAGCCCCAACACCCTAGCCCAAAGGTTCCTGGAATTCATCAACTCAAATGCAATGGAACAACTAGTCACCTCCCCCACAAGGGGAAATAATATACTTGACCTGATCATCACAAACATGGGGACAAAATGCTCAACACTGGAAGTATACCCCTCACTAGTGAGATCAGACCATAAATTAATAACCCTAGATATTCATATCCCACCTCCACCCCCAGCACAAAAGACCACAGTGAGAAACTTCTCAAAAGCTGACTTTACACTCCTTAGGACTGAAATGGTATCCTTCAAGCCCCCTGGGCCAGTAGAAACCACATCCCACACTGCTGAATCCTTCACAAATGCTTTCTACGGGCATCTCCAAGAATGCATGGATCATGCAATCCCAAATAAAACCAAGACCCTTTCCACCAAATGCAGGCATCCTATCTGGTGGACCCCAGCCATAAACAAACTTTATAACAAGAGAAGGAAGCTATTGCAAGACAGAGCAAAATCCCATAAAGGGAAGGCATCCCTGATCAGCACTAGCAAAAAACTACGTTCGCTAATAAAATCATCAAAGGCCAACTTCGAGAGAAAAATCGCTAAGGACACTAAAGATAATCACAAGGCCTTCTTCAGTTATGTTAGAAACCTGGGCGGAAACACTCAGATATGCGCAGAGTTAGTTCATAACGGCAAAAAATACACTGAACCCACAGATATTGCCAACATACTGGCAGACAGGTTCAGTGCAAATTTCTCCCCTCCCTCTCCCCCAAAAGACGAAAAATATCTCAGCTGAATGCAACCTCCCTGAAATCTCAGATGTCCAGGTGAGAGCTGCCCTCAACAAAGCTAAAAATACAGCATCCATGGGACCTGACTGTGTCCCGGGTTGCGTGCTACGTGAACTCCTAGAGGAGCTAAACCCACACATAAGAACGCTGTTTAATCTTAGCCTTGCTACAGGATACGTCCCTGAACACTGGCGTACAGCTACAGTGGTCCCACTCCACAAAGGTGGCACCTCTACAGACCCTGGAAACTACCGCCCCATAAGCTTGACCAGCCTGGTCTGTAAAGCTATGGAAAGGATCATTACGGAACTCATAAACAAAGACATTGGGGACCTACAGACAATTGACCCTACCCAGTTCAGCTTTGTAAAAGGCAGATCCTGTCTTTTAAACCTGGTGGACTTTTTTGAAACAGTCACTACAGCCATCGATGAAGGCAAAGCAGTTCATACAGCCTACCTGGAGCTGGCAAAAGCCTTCGACACAATACCCCACTCAGGCATCACAGACAAGCTCAACAGCTTAAATGTAAACCCGTTTGTCACAAGATGGGTTGCAAACTGGCTAAAGGACAGAACCCACAAAGTCAGAATAGCAGGAGCTATGTCAGACTCTAAGCCAGTCACAAGTGGAGTCCCACAGGGCTCTGTCTTGGGACCCCTCTTGTTCGGCATTTATTTCTCAGATGTGCAGGCAAACATAGGGGGGTTGTGGCTGACAAAGTTCGCAGACGACTGCAAACTAGGCCCCATAGTCGACACACCAGCTGACACATGCATCCTCCAGAAGGGCCTCACAGAAACAGATGGCTGGTGTCAGAGTCATGGCCTTAAACTAAATGCTAAAAAATGTATAGTCATCCCCTTTGGAAAAAACAAAGTACCCACAAATTACCACATAGGTGGTAATCCACTAAGTACGGAAAAAGTAATCAGAGACCTGGGGACCCAAGTTGACAGTGACCTCTCATTTGACAACCACGTCGCCAAAGTTGTTAGAAAGACCTTCTACCTTGCCCACCTTATCATGAAGGGATTCACATCCAGATTAAAGGATGTCATTGTACCCTTATATTCCTCCCTTATCAGGCCTATGATTGAGTACAATGCCCCATTTGGTATGTACCTCACCCGGCACCTGCAGCAGCTGGAGAGACCCCAAAAGTACCTTACCAAGAGGATCAAGGGTCACCAGCATATGTCATATGCTGCCAGACTGAAAAAAGCTCCAGCTCTATTCAGTAGCATACCGCCTGCTCAGAGGTGATCTGTGCCTTACGTACAAGGCCATGTCCAATTCAGAATTAATGGACATGCTCCACCTCAAAAAATCCAAATCCATCAGAGCCACGAGTGCTAAAGATCTAAACCTCAGCACAAATATGAATAGGACATGCTGGAGGGACAGATTCATTACCCAGAGGCTTCCTGCACTCTGGAACAGGATACCTGTCCATGTTAGGCAGAGCCCCTCACTGACTCTCTTCAAGAGAAATCTGGACGAACGGATGGGTGATCGTAGGTTTACCCCGGGGCTCATCTCTGTGTCATTGCTAGATAGAGGCACAGTAAACTAAATTTAATTTAAATTGTACACTTTTGTATCATTACATGGGGTGGCGAAAGCCATATACACTTTGGCTAGGCTTATAAATGCCCTAGGGCAGATAGCCTAGTACTATACTATGAAACTATGAAAAGCCAATGCTGTGTCCCATAAGGTCACTGCTTGTCTGTAGAGGGGGTAGGAATGTGTACCTCCCTGCTTATTTATGTACCAAATGACCGTAGTGTTGTCTGTCTTTATCAGTAACTGTCCTGGATGAAGCAGGTCCTTGAAAGCTGTCAGGGCATTTTGAACAGCTAGCATCTCTTTTTGATTGATGTGAAGATGCATCTGGTTTGCAGGCCATGTGGACTGAATACATTTTCCTGCCATATGGGCCCCCCCAGGCATAATCTGATGCGTCCGTTGTCAGTGTCTGTCTGGCTGTGGGGTAATCTGAATGGCAGACCCTTGTTGTGGTGACAGGCTTCTGCCCACCATTGAAATTCCTGTTGCAGGCAGGGAATGAGTGCAATTACTGTCTCCAGGCTGTGGCAATGCTGAGTCCAAACACTTTAGATATCATTGTAGTTTCCTCATATGCAGCCTGGCATATGGAATTAGTAGAATGCAAGATGCCATGAAACCCAAGGCACACAGGATTTTCCTTGCAGATAAGTGGGTTTTTGTTGGCAATTTCTTGAAGTAAGTGGTCAGTTGCTTTTGCTTGTCTGGCGTGAGATAAGCCATCTGGGCAGTTGTGTTTAAGCTTGCACCCAGGAATATTATCTCTTGAGAAGGCAGTAATTTTGATTTATTTTCGTTTACTGTGTACCCTAGGCCAATTAGTAATCTTTTTACAAATGCTAGATGCTTCAGCAGAATGTCTTTGTTCTCTGCTTGAATTAGGCAGTCGTCCAAGTAGGGATATATTTGAATTCCTTTTTGTCTGCAAAATGCAATTACTGGTGCCAGGCATTTTGTGAAGACCCTGGGCACAGTAGATAAGCCAAAGGGCAGTGCAGAGAATTGGTAAAGCATTGAGCCAGCTATGAATCTGACGCATCGTCTGCAAGATTGTCTGACTGGGACATGCCGGTATGCCTCTTTTAGGTCCAAAGTTACGAGCCAAGCCTTCTTGCCCAGCATGAGCAGTACCTGCTTAGAGTCAACATCTTGAATTTTGAAACTTCCAGAAACGTATTTAGTACAGACAGGTCCAGTATTGGTCTCCAGGTTTTGTCCTTTCTGGGAACTAGAAAGAGTCTGGAGTAAAATCTTTGCCCCTGCTCTTGTTGTGGTACTTGCTGAATGGCCCTCATGTCCATGAGGGCTGTAATTTGTTTTTGTGCCTCTGCCCATTGATTGTGTGGCAGGTATGGCATAACTTTTGACCTGGGTAGGGTGTGAAAATGGAACCTGTAGCCTTGGGACACTGCTCAGGACCCATTTGTCTTGGGTAACCATTTGCCAATTTGATGAAAAAAGTGCTAGTTTTCCCCCTAAGGGGGCTGCTAAAAGAAAAGCGCTTGGATCTGGAAGAGGAAAGTCATTGGGACTGTTTCCTGTACGGTTGTGATTTGTCTTCTCCACTTTTGGAGGTAGAAGCACCCCATAGTTTAGGCCTGTATGAGCCTTGGGGCTGAGATCTGCCTCTGGGACGCCTGTATCTGCCTCTTTGTGGTCTGTCTGACACTGGAAAGGACCAATTTTTAGAGGGCCAGTTCCTGCTAAACCTGGGTGGCTGTACCTGTAAGAAATCCTTGACTGTCTGCATGGATTTTGCTTTATTCTCCATTTTTTTCAACACCTCTTCTGCTTTAGTACCAAACAAAGTATCATGCTGTAATAGTGCATCTAATAATTTTGCTTTAACATGATCAGGCATATTCTGTTCCTTTAACCAAGCATGCCTCCTAATAACAGAACCTGTAACAGCGGCCCTGCAAGAGGCCTCCAGTGAATCATAACCACATTGCAAAGTATGCTTTCCCACTTGTTCAGTTGCATGCAATAAATCCTGCAATTCCTTGTTCTCTGAACATTCAGTATTTGTCAACATTTTCTGTTTAAGCAGTGACATTAAATATTGCTGATATTTAAGCATATGAAACTGACAATTTAAAGCCCTTACAGCCAGGGTAGCAGAAGTGTAGACTTTTTCCCCCATCTGTCTAGAGCCCTAGAATCCCTATCAGAGGGAACAGGTTTTTTTTGCAGTGGAAGCTTTAACCCCTTTGGGACCCGGAGATATAGTTTCTGGGTCAGCAGCGGGGTTTCTATATAGGAATTTATGAGAATCCGGGACCCTGTAGTATCTGTCTGGCTTAGCAATTGCAGGGGGTAAACATTCAGGGGACAGGCCGGACTCTGAAAATACATCATCTACAATGTCCAGAACAGGTGGAATAGCAAGAGGTCTGTGCTGAGGAAGTAGCAGAAAGTGAGCCTTTTCCTAAATTCAGAATAATCTTGGCTCTCCCAGTGGAAATGCTCCCTCATGGTATGCAGGGTTTCCCCAAAAAAATAATCCTCAGGAGGAGAGGCTGAAGGAATGGATTCTTCAGCATTAGAATCCTCATAGGCAAGCATGGAATAATCCTGTTCAGAAGAGAAATCAGAGGAAATAGAAACCTGATCAGAAGAATCATACTCTGTCTCTTGCCTAGGCCTCTTATCAGGAGGGGGATGGGAGCCCCTGATCAAACTAATTAGGTCTTCGGCCATTTTGAGCATCTGTTTTTTAGGCATTGAAGTCTGAGAGGGAGAATGCTGTACTCGTTTCTTTGTCTTTAGAGCTGCTTTAGTCTTTGTCTTTGAAGCTGAAGATGGCTTAATATATAGTTGTGTAGGTCTGAATACACCCTCAGAAGCCAATGCCTGCTCAGCGGCTCCGGACCCATCTGAGGGAATGATTTCAGAGTGTCCAATACCTTGAGTTTCCAGAGGCCCAGTTGGCTCCACGTGGGAGTCGGATGCGGCCTGTGGCTCTGAGGTAGCGGGCACCAGGGGCTGCGAAAGCGCCTCACTGAGAACTGGCGAATCAGCGACTGGCCTAGCAGAGCCTTCGTTGTCGGTTTTGGACCTCGGATGCCTTTTTCCTTGTCCTTGCGTTTTTTGTAAACTCTGGTTGTCGGCTGGTCCGACGGCATTATATAATTAAATCTTCGACCAAAGTAATGAAATGCAAAATCGAACAGACGCTTGATAGTGTGTTTGTTAAATCTAGCACAAAACCGACAGCTAACAACGTTGTGATCAGGGCCTAGGCAAGGAATACAGTAAGAGTGACAATCCTTATGAGGTATTTGCTTCCCACAAGAAATACAATTGTTAACTTTTTCTGACATCAGTAAGGAGCAAGAAAAAAGTTTCCCCAAAGTACAGTTGTGTATACCTACCATAAATGTAGATGTTAGAGTGTCTTCACTGTTGCAGTCATAACTGTAGGGTACTCCTGCCGGCAGGCAGCCCGAGGTCGGCCAGAATATCAAAGTCTGGGTCCGGAGTCGGCCGTCTCAGCCAGAACCCTGACGTCAGAGCGTATGGGTATAAAGCTGACAGCCGACGCCATCTTCTCCAGCCTTTCTTGCCCCTGATGTCCCAAGGGAAACACAAAAACACCAGAAAGGTAGTGGAAAAGGAAACACAGTAAGCAAATAGAAACAAGAGGGGTCTGGAGGGAGGGAAACACCGACTGCAACAGTGAAGACACTCGAACATCTACATTTATGGTAGGTATACACAACTGTACTATGTTCTTCGTGTTTCACTGTTGCAGTCATAACTGTAGGGTAGAATCCCAAAGCTGAGAATACGGGAGGAGGTTATGAAGTAGAAGGAGCAGCTAGAAGACCCTGCAAAACAGCAGAGGCAAAGCCTGCCCTAGACTTAGAGTACAAAGGGAGGTTATAGTGCTTGGAAAAAGTATGCACAAGTGGCAGCCTCCAGAATGTCCTTGGTAGGAACTCCTCTGAGAAAGGCTGCTGAAGTGGCAGCTGCTCTAGTAGAATGAGTCCTGACGGTACCTGGAATCTGTTTTCCATGAAGACAGTAACAATATTTTATTCCATGAGCAATCCATTTGGAAATAGTTTGCTTAGAAATGGCTTTACCAAGAGAACTGGAAGCAAAAGAAATAAGCAATTGATCTCATTTTCTGAAACTTTTAGTTTTGTCCAGGTAAAAACGTAGTTGCCTGTGTACGTCCAATGAATGCAAAATCCTTTCCCCCTTATTTTTGGGTTTTGGAAAAAAGGTAGGAAGGTGAATGGTCTGATTTAGAGCCACTCTAGAAACAACCTTAGGCATAAACGTAGGATTGGTCCTCAAGGAAACTGTCCTGATGGAAAATGAGGAATGGTTCCACGGCCATGAGGGCTTGTAACTCAGACACCCTTCTGGCAGAAGTCAAGGCCAACAAGATAGCCGTCTTCCAGGATAAGAACTTAATGTCCGCAGAGGCAGCAGGCTCAAAAGGAGGCAAAGTAAGCTTTTCCAAGACATAGTTGAGATCCCAAGGAGGGACAGGAGGAGTTCTAGGAGGTTTTAAATTCTTAGCTCCTCTCAGAAATTGTCTGACCAACTGGTGGGAAAAAATGGGAGGATCACAATTGAAATGTGCTGAAATAGCAGAAGCATGAATTTTAATGGAAGAAAATGAAAGACCTTTAAGCAAAAGGTCTGAGAGATAAAGTAAAATAGATGAGATATCAGGAATTAGAGGGTCAGATCCACGATCCTGCATCCAAATACAAAATCTTTTCCAGTTAGAAACATAAGATTTCCTTGTACTAGGACACCTAGCTTCCAAAAGAACATCCAAAACTTGTTTAGGAAGAGAAGAAGGAATCAATTGCCTTTGATGAGCCAAGCTGCTAGACAGAGAGTCTTGATTTGAGAGTGAAATACCTGACCCTGATGCTGGGACAGTAGAGAATGGGTCAGAGGAAGACTCCAAGGAGGGGCCGAGGAAATGTGCAGTAGAGTAGGGAACCAAAACTGACGAGGCCAATTTGGAGCTATCAAAATGATCAGTCTGGGTTTGTCTAGCTTTATCTTTAGCAATACCCGAGGCAGAAGAGGAAGAGGAGGGAAGGCATATCCCGAAAGATTCCTCCAGCTGAAGGACAGGGCATCCACTTTCCAAGCTGTCTTGTGGAAGGACCTGGTGCAAAAGAGAGGCAACTGATGGTTGAGATGGGAAGCAAACAGATCTGAGGACAGCCCCAAACTGCAGTTATCTTGCTGAATAAGTTGGGGTCCAACATCCATTCGTGAGGATCCAAAATGTTTCTGCTTAAGCTGTCTGCTAAGAGATTTTGTTTTCCTGGAATGAATTGTGCCTGTAGATCCAGATTCAAATTTAGGGCTGTATCCCATAAGGTCATGGCAAGTCTGCAAAGGGGGTAAGAGTGAGAGCCCCCTTGCTTGTTTATGTACCACATGACTGTGGTATTGTCTGTTCGAATTAGTAGAGGTCCTGGCTTCAAAAGAGTCTGGAAGGCTAGAAGAGCATTTTGGACTGCTAACATTTCTTTCAAGTTGATGTGCCATAGATTGTGTTTGTTTGTCCAAGAACCCTGTTGGCATTTGTCTAGAAAATGAGCTCCCCATGCATAATCTGAGGCGTCCGTGGTTATGATCCGAGTACGTTGAAGAAGACAAAAGGGCTTGCCTTCGTTCAAAACACACGCCCTGGACCACCAAAGGAATTCCTTCTGGAGGCAGGGACTCAGTGGAATCATTATATCCAGACTGTGGCAATGTTGAGACCATACACTCTTTAGGTACCATTGAAGTTTTCTCATGTGAAGCCTCGCATTTGGAATCAACAGGATGCAAGAGGCCATGTAGCCCAGAGCCTGCAGGAATTTCCTTGCAGTGAGCTGAGTCAATGCTGCCAAGGTCTTGAAGATTGAAGCCAGCTGTAACTGTTTTTCTGGAGTGAGGAAGGCCTTCTGTAAATGTGTGTCCAAAAGAGCTCCCAAGAAGGTCATTCGTTGAGAAGGAATCAAATGTGACTTTTTTGTGTTCACTGAGAATCCCAGTAGTAGGAGAAGGCATTGAACAAAATGTAGGTGTTGAAGTAGAAGGTCTTTGCTGTCTGCCTGAATTAAACAGTCGTCCAGATAGGGGTAAATCTGAATCCCCTGTAGTATGCAGTAAGCCACTACTGGAGCCAGGCATTTGGTAAAAACTCTGGGCGCAGTAGATAAGCCAAATGGCAGTACAGAGAATTGGAAGTGTCTCGAGCCTGCCTTGAATCTGAGGTACTTTCTGCAATGTTGCCTTATGGGGACGTGTAAGTAAGCCTCTTTTAAGTCCAATGTTACCATCCAAGCATCTTGTGAGAGCATTGGAAGAAGTTGTTGAAGTGTAAGCATCTTGAATTTTGGAATTTCCAAAAAGGTGTTTAATGTTGAGAGGTCCAGAATAGGTCTCCAGGAGTTTTGTTTTCTTGGGACCAGAAAAAGTCTTGAGTAAAAACCTTTCCCCACCTCTACAGGTGGAACAGGTTCTATGGCTCTTAAGGCTAATAAAGCATCCACTTGATTTAAGGCCTCTGTCCATTGATGTTTTGGCAGATCTGGCCAGCCGGAAGGCCTTGGCAGAGTGAGAAAGTGGAATCTGTAACCTTTCAAAATCACGTCTAACACCCATTTGTCCTGGGTAATGTGAGTCCAATTTTGGTAAAAAAAGAGAAAGTTTTCCTCCGAGAGGGGCATCCAGGGAAGGAGGACCTGAAGCCCAACAGAGGGAGTCATTGAGTCTGCTTTCTTTGGGTTTGAGATCTGTCTTCACCCCTTCTAGGTGAAGAAGCAGTCCACTGTCTAGATCTGTAAGAGGCCTGAGCCTGCGCCTGACCTCTGGAGCATCTATATCTTCCCCTTTGAGGCCTGTCAGAGGAGGGAAAAGACCAATTTTTTGGGGGGCCAATTTCTGGAAAATCTAGGAGGCTGTACTTGCAAGAAATCTTTTACAGTCTGCACAGACTTGGCTTTTTCTTCCATCTTTTTAATGACCTCCTCAGCCTTAGACCCAAATAAGACATCATGCTGAACAGGGGCATCTAGCAATTTTGCCTTAACTTGTTCTGGTAAATTCTGCTCACGAAGCCAAGCATGTCTCCTGATAACAGTACCAGAGGGAACTGCCCTGCAAGAAGCCTCTAAGGCATCAAAACCACAATGTAAACTATGTTTGCTAACTTGTTCAGTGGCATGCAACACATCCTGTAATTCCTTGTCCTCAGCACATGCAAGAAAGGAAGAAATCTTTTGTTTTAAAACAGATAAAAGAAACTGTTGATACTTAAACATGTGAAACTGGCAATTTAAAGCTCTAATAGAAAGGGTAGCTGAAGTATAAACCTTTTTGCCCCACCTGTCCAAGGCACGAGAATCCTTTTCAGAGGGGATAGGATTCTTAGAGGAGGCGGCCTTAGCAGCCTTGGAACCCTGCAAAATGGTTTCAGGATCAGCAGAAGGGTTCTTGAATAAGAATTGATGGGACTCAGGAACCATGTAAAATCTATCAGGCTTAGAAGGAGCAGGCGGCATGGAATCAGGATTCAAGTTAGCCTCAGAGAAGGCATCATCCACAATGTCAAGTACAGGAGGAATAGCTAAAGGCCTGTGCTGAGGGAGAAGAAGAAATTCCCGGAGTCTCTTTTTGGAAGCAGAATAATCCTGACCTTCCCAATGAAAATGCTCCCTCATCTCATGCAAGGTTTCCCCAAAAGAGAAATCTTCAGGGGGAGAGGCAGAGGGAACAGAATCCTCTGCATCTGAATCCTCATATGGAGGAAAAGAGTAATCCTGATCAGAGGAAGAAACAGAAGATACAGAAGCCTGATCAGAGGAATCATAAGGGATATCCTGTCTAGGCCTTTTGTCAGGAGGAGGGTGAGAGCCCCTAATCATAGTTAATAAATCCTCAGCCATCTGAAGTAATTGCTTCTGAGTCTTAGGAGTTGAATCCGAAGAAGCTTGAGCAGAAAGTCTAGGTTTAACAGGAGTCTTTGACTTAGCTTTTGTCTTTGTGGAAATAGTAATGTGTGAAGGCCTGAAGACCCCCTCAGAAGCCGGTACCTGCACAGCGGTTCCGGACCCATCTGAAGGAGCGACGTCCGAAGGTCCTGCAGCAGACAAATTACTAGGCCTAGTTGGCTCACCATGTGAGTCCGTGTCGGCCATCGGTTCTGAAGTGGCGGACGACAGGGGCTGCAGAAGCTCCTCACTGACGACCGCCGAACCCGAAGCTGGCTCCGGCTGCAAAGTATCCTGTTTGGACCTCGGAGGACTGTCCCTGTCTTTGCACTTCTTCTGTAATCCGGTAGTCGGTAAAGTATCCGACGACATTCTATAATTAAATCGTCTACCGAAGTAATTCAAGGCCCAATCGTACCTGCGCTTGATAGTGCGAGAATTAAACCTGGCACAGAACCGACAACAAGAAACGTCGTGGTCAGGGCCTAAGCAAGGTAGACAGTAAGAGTGGAAATCTTTATGAGGTATTTGTTTTCCACACGCTACACAATTAACTTTTTCTGACATCGGAGGAGCAAGAAAAAAGTTTCCCCAACGGGGTACTTAGCTTTGAGAAGAGAAGTAGAAAACTTCAGACCGACGACAATCACACCACGCTGTCTTGAAAACGCCAACCAACAACTAGCGAACTGCTTTGCACCGCACGGCAAGAAAGACTGGAGAAGATGGCGTCGGCTGTCAGCTTTATACCCATACGCTCTGACGTCAGGGTTCTGGCTGAGACGGCCGACGCCGGACCCAAACTTTGATATTCTGGCCGACCTCAGGCTGCCTGCCGGCAGGAGTACCCTACAGTTATGACTGCAACAGTGAAACACGAAGAACATCGGGGTACTTAGCTTTAATGAAGACTTCGGTTCTGAAATTCGGATTTGAAAATCTCAGGAGTCGGCCGACCAGCACTTGCGAACTGATTTTGCTTCGGGCACCACAGAAAGACTGAAGAAAATGGCGTTGGCTGCATCTTTTATACCCCTGGCACACTGCCGTCAGGGAAGAGGCGACAGCAACCGACGCTGCATCTAGACTTTGGAATTTTGGCCGACTGAGGGTAGCCTGCCAGCAGGATAACCCAAGAGTAATGACTGCAACAGTGAAACACGATGAACATCTGGGGCAAAGTCAGAGATGTGCAGCACTAAGACTGTCGCCCCCAAAAGCTCAGCTCTTTGGGTTCAGATTCCAAAGGCAGGGAAGAATCTGGAGACCTCCTGCAGGACTTCTCAAAGTCCCCGTTTTCTTTTGACCTTTCCTTAAGTTTTTTCCTTTTCCTTGTCTGCATCTGCTTTCTCCCTAAATTTCTTGTCTCTGGTTTTGGGAGAAGTGGATAAGGAAGAGGAAGGGGCAGCAGACCCTGTCTTGGAAGGAAAGAACCCCTTGCCAACTAGTTTTTAGCATCAGGTTTACAAAGCTCGAACAGTAAAGGAAACACAGGCTTGACATGAAGGATCTAAATGAGCTGTCTCTAAACAATGCAGGTCTTGGGGAGAAGCAGCTTATGCCCACACACCATACAATTTTTAAATTCTTGGCTGTCAGCCATGAAGAAAAGAAAAACACACACAATTATTACTGGCTGGCTGAGTTTATATAACTAACTAAACACAGCTTTGCTAAGCTAGAAAGTCTTAAAACCTTCTATGAAATACTCTTAAGAAAACTATACCTATACTAAATGCTTATACTAACAAGAAAAACACACCTAAGCTACCTAAGAAATTTTTAACAAAGTTTTATAATAATAAACTAGAGAGATAGTGAAAGCAAACTCTCATTCATGGTAAGGGAAGAGTTAGACAAAATGTACCACACAGGGTACGAGATAGTGGAGCCCTCGGAAGCACAACTAAACACTTTGGATGACAAATAAGATCACAGGTAGTAGGGTGGAGCCCAAGGACTTTTGGGTAGGGGAGGAGTCAGAGTCCTGGAATCGAAAAGCTGCATGATCGGTGCTACATCCAACAACCCACAGTTGAATCGAATGAAAATAGATAACCTTGGATCCAGTGTTAAAACTTAACTCCACAACATTTTAACCACATCAAACTGACACGAAATAAAGTTTAATAATTTAAACTATGTTTTCTAGTCAGAGAGTAAATCTCCTAAGTACATTCAAATGTGTGGAAAAATCGGGATCCAATATTAAAAACAGAGTAGTGCCATGCATAAACTAAATGTACAAATCCTGAAAAACTCAATTTCAGCAAATTGTTTTGTCAAAAATTAAAATAAAGCAGAGTAACAACAGTAAAGGCAGGCCTCTGTAGAGTCTAACAGCACACAAATGCTGCACTTGTGCCAAATACTGAAAGTTTCCTCAGAAACGGTAAAAAAATAAATAATTTCAAAGGTAGAAGGCAAATAAACACTGCTAAAACAAAAATTTCCCATAGGAAATCCTGTAAAAACCGACAGAAATAAAATATTAAAATAAACATAAAATTGTACAGACCACCCTCCCAAACCCAGGAACCCCACTTGGCCTTCCTGAGAACACTGGAAAATATGAAGGTCTCTCCAAACACCATTATATTGGGCGACTTCAACTACCCAAACATAGACTGGGAGCATTACTCTAGCTCCAACACCCTAGCCCAAATGTTCCTAGAATTTATAAACTCAAATGCTATGGAACAACTTGTTACCACTCCCACAAGAGGAGAAAACATACTGGACCTGATCATCACCAACATGGGGACTCTATACTCCAGACCAGAAGTGTATCCCTCACTGGTAAGATCAGACCATAAACTAATCTCACTGGATATTCACATCCCGACCCCACCCCCTGCCCAGAAAACCACAGTGAAAAACTTCTCTAAAGCAAAATTCACACTCCTCAAAACCCAGGTGGAATCCTTCAAAGCCCCCGGGCCTGTGGAAAATATGGCCCAGACCGCAGAATCCTTTATAAACGCATTCTATGAACACCTTCAGGAATGCATGGATCATGCGATCCCAAATAAAACCAAGACCCAATCCTCCAAAGGCAGACGTCCTGCCTGGTGGACCCCAGCCATAAACAAACTATACAATAGAAGGAGGAAGCTACTACATGATAGAGCAAAATCCCAAAAAGGGAAGGCATCACTGATCAGTATTAGCAAAAAACTACGGGCACTCATAAAATTGTCTAAGGCCAGCTTTGAGAGAAAAATTGCACAGGACACTAAGGATAATCACAAGGCTTTCTTTAGTTACGTTAGGAACCTGGGTGGTAATTCCCAGATATGCTCAGAATTAGTCCAAAATGACAAAAAATACACTGAACCCACAGACATTGCCAACATCCTAGCTGACAGGTTCAGCGCAAACTCCCCTCCCACCAAAGGGCAAATATCTATCCCAGCAGAGTGCTGCCCCTGACATCTCAGATGCTCAGGTAAGAGCCGCCTCTCCAAAGCAAAAAACACAGCATCAATGGGACCAGACGGTGTCCCGTCTGCGTCCTACATGAACTCCAAGAAGAGCTAAACCCAAACATAAAACTACTGTTCAATCTTAGCCTTACTACAGGATATGTGCCCAAAGAGTGGCGTACAGCAACAGTGGTCCCTCTCCATAAAGGTGGTGCCTCAACGGATCCTGGAAACTATCGCCCCATAAGCCTGACTAGCTTGGTCTGCAAAGCTATGGAAAGGATCATCATGGACCTCATAAATAAAGATATTGGGGACCTACAGACACTGGATCCTACCCAGTTCGGCTTTGTTAAGGGCAGATCCTGCCTCTTAAACCTGGTTGATTTCTTTGAAACAGTCACCAAGGCCATTGACGAGGGAAGGTGGTCCACACAGCCTACCTGGACCTCGCAAAAGCCTTCGATACAATACCCCACTCGGGCATTATAGATAAACTCACCAGCTTAAATATAAACCCCTATGTCACTAGATGGATTGCAAACTGGCTCAAAGACAGAACCCACATGGTTAGAATTGCTGGAGCCATGTCAGACTCCAAACCAGTTACAAGTGGTGTCCCACAAGGCTCAGTCCTGGGACCTCTCTTGTTCGGTATATATTTCTCGGAGGTACAGGCCAACACGGAAGGACTGTGGCTGACCAAGTTCGCAGATGACTGCAAACTGGGCGCCATAATCAACTCTCCAGCCGACACAAGCATCCTCTAAAAGGGCGTCATAGAAACAGACAACTGGTGCCAGAGCCATGGCCTCAAGCTAAATGCCAAAAAGTGTATAGTCATCCCCTTTGGCAAAAACAAAGTGCCCACAAATTACCACATAGGTGGTAATCCATTAAGTACAGAAGAAGTAATTAGGGACCTGGGGACCCAAGTTGATAGCAATCTCTCATTTGACAACCACGTAGCCAAAGTGGTTAGAAAAACATTTTATATAGCCCACCTAATCATGAAGGGATTCACATCTAGATCAGGGGAGGTCATCGTGCCTCTTTACTCATCCCTCATCAGGCCCATAATTGAGTACAATGCCCCTTTTGGGATGTAACTTACCAGACACCTGCAGCAACTGGAAAGACCCCAAAAGTACCTCACCAAGAGGATCAAAGGGCTCAAACAGATGCCATATGCTGCCCGGTTAAAGAAACTCCAGCTCTACTCAGTGGCATACCGCCTGTTCAGAGGCGATCTGTGCCTGACGTATAAAGCCATGTCCAACCCGGAATTAATGGACATGCTGCACCTCAGGAAATCCAAATCCCATCGAGCTACGCGTCGAGACTTGAACCTCAGCACTGAAATAAATAGGACATGCTGGAGGGACAGATTCATAACCCAGAGGCTCCCTTCACTCTGGAATAAAATCCCAGTCCAGGTTAGGCAGAGTCCCTCATTGACTCTCTTCAAGAGGAAGCTTGATGAGTGGATGGGAGATCGTAGGTTTACCCCGGGTATCACTTCTGTGTCACTGTTAGACAGAGGCACAGTATACTAACCTCAAAAAAGGGCATAGCAAAATAAATTTAAAATGGGTGGCGAAAGCCAAACACATTCTGGCTAGGCTTATAAATGGCCTAGGGCAGATAGCCTAGTATGAACCTATGAAAGACAACAATAAACCTAACAATAAAATGAAATGAAGAGGATTCCCTGATTTGGACATACCTGAGCAGTAAGCCAGAAAAACTAGCACTAGATCCTACTAGATCCTGTGAAAAAGTCAGATGACTTTCTTCTTGAATGGCAGAAGACTGAACACCCACTTCCTGTAACAGCTGAAGCCTTTCCTCTTAGGAAGTGTTCAGCCCGTCACCTGTCACACAAACATTTAGGGAGGGGCGTCTGAGCTTTTTAACTCTGACCAGTACTGTATTACCTTGGCAAATAACCCAAAATGCCACTGAGGCAGTGGGAATGATGAACGAATACTCTGTCTAAACCTCTATGCAGCATCAACAGAACATTGTGGAAGATATCTCCCACAAGATACTGCAGTTCCGGAAAAAGACTCTCCATTAATCTAAAACAGAGCTCATACTTGACCACATTCCAGCATAGGGTTATCACCTGTCCCACTTTGCAAGGGACAGTCCCTCTTTGGGCAGTTGTGTCCTGACAAAAAATTGTAAAAATGGCAAATGTCCTGATATTTTAGGACAAAATTATTTCCTATATTTTATGTAATCGTTGCATAAAACAGTTATTCTGTATCTAAAATACCTAAATGTTATAAGAAACAGAATAAGCAACTAAAATGCTACAAGAATAAGCTTTTATTTAGGCAAAAAAGTTAAGTTCTATCCTTTGTACTGACCATGGGTATGTGTTGGCCTGTAAAATCTGATGTTTGTACCAAAAATGTCCCACTTTGGCCATTTGAAAAGGTGGCAACCCTATTCCAGCACAATTTGGATCTATGGATGGGAAAGAGAAAAATTACCCCAGGACTGCCCCCTGTACTAATAATAAATAGAGGCAGTTCGTAAATATTTCATCCTATGGATGGGTCCCCTCAAATTACCTGTGGCATGATCCCGGTTATTCTCGGCAGGGGTAATACGCAATTATTAACCATGGATTGGGTAAGGCCAATCTAACAACAAATGTGATGGGTTAAATCAAGCACCATAAGGGACAATGACAAGGCTTAAAATGGTCACCAAGGGTAGCTAGTCTAATACTTACATATGAAACTATGAAGGAACTCTTTCAAAGATTTTTACCAGCCTATGCAGGGACAGTACTGCTTACACTGAATCATAGGTCAACAAGTAAAATACCTGTGTTTTGACAGCAAAATAACTGAGGCCAACCACATCAAACTTACATGAAATAAAGTTTAATAACAATTTAAACTATATTTTCTAGTCAGAGAGTAAATCTCCAAAGTACATTCAAATCATATAATGTGTGGAAAAATCAAATTACCTGAGGCATGATCCCGATTATTCGCAGCAGGGCTAATATACAAAAGATGGCCAAGATTCGATAACACAAACTTGGGAGATTTTCTGAATAAGGTGCAGGAGGCTCTTTCTTGACACTGGTGAACCTTTTCCACTTGTCCTAACAGTTTGGCAGCACCCAGCACCTCTGAAATCACCCTGGAATTATCAGCTGAATTCAAATTAACACCATAGCCACCCACTCATTAGACAGCAGATGCCTCATTACACAACACCAGAGCCCACAACTCCAATCAGAATAGTTTTCAAGGGGATAAATAACAGTAGAAGGAATCAATCTGTTCCTGATCAAAACATGGCACAGGAAATGAGCCTTGGCCTTCTGTAGAAAGTTTAACCAAGCCCACTTCAAGTGCCCTTATGGACAGGAGAAGGACTTAGACAGCACCACATGATCTCAAGCAGCAAACAGATTTGCATCTGCAGTAACCCATTTTTTGAAAACAAACTCAACACTGACCTGAAAAAGTCCAAGCCTCACTACAGAATAGCTTTGACTCAATATGCTCAACAAGTCAGATACTGACGCCAACAAAATGGAATGAGTGGTGGCACACTCCCACAGAGGATTCCTACCACCTGGTTAAATAATTCAAAAATGTACACGCTGATTGGTCAGCCCAAACAGCATGCCCATTGTAAATTGAGCGTATACCAACAGAAAAAATTCTGGTCACTTAGACTTTCTTCTGTTAATATATGCTAAGGCTTTGCAGTTTTCCTGATATAAGATGTCGAGAGGTATGTACAGAGGGCAGTGAAAATACAAGGAAAATCAGGTACGTTCTGCAAAAGTATCTCTAAACTGTGCAGATTTCACACCCCACAAAAAAGCAAAAAGGCAACAGATCTTCCTTTCTCCATTGCTTGCTTTCCAAAGCACTGATGTACTGTGCAAGCATGGGAACACAAGTTCCATACACATGCACATTACATCAACAAAGCGGAAGAATGCAGAAACTAACTACAGTGCTGTTATACAAAGACATTACTTAAGAAAAGTAAGTAATTTCTTTTTTAAATAATGCCACAGTATAACAGCAACAACTGATGAGTGGGTGTGGTACACGGATTTAACCACAGTTTTCTTTGTTTAATCACACCAGCCGTGGGTAAATATTCAATATACCACACCCACTCGTCGATTTTTGCTATAGGAACAGGTCACAAGGAAAGACATGGGTTCAAGAACGCTTTCAGAGCATGTACACACCAAGAAACAAAACTCAATACAGGAAGATTGGTGTGGAAATGTTTCTCCAATAGAATCCTTCACTTCTGATGGTATCTTAACCTTAATAGAGTATATAACAAAACGAAAAAAGTCATGGCTAAATTCAGGAAGGGCAACTCCGATAATGACTGGAACTCCCTAATTAGTCTTCTTAGTTTCCTGTTTATTTTAAGTCCAACAAAGCCAATTACAAGGTCAAGATGGTCTCACAGGCTAAAGACAAACACAAGGCCTTCTACAGCTATGTCAGAAATCTCTAGTCCTCTCTAAGAGGAACCTGGATGACTGGGGTGGGAAACAGAAAATATACCCCTGGGATCCGAACTGTGTCCTTTCTGGACAGTGGAAACAGGTGCTGACTTTGAGAGAACATGGGTGAAATTCTTGGCTAGGCTTATAAGGGCCTCTGGGCCAATAGCCTAGTATCATCCTCTGACCCTATAGCAGTGTGCCAAACTGGTGGTGATCTGTTCCACCTTCACTGAGCACAGAGACAATGAATTTGCTGGCTGAAAAATTCAGCTAAAATTTCACTCCCACTCCCCCTGTGAAATACCTAACAGCATAACCCCCCTTACTATTAAGCAGGAAGCAGGTCCTGTTGGTGCTTGCTAGGGCCAAAAACACAGCCTCAGTGGGTCTCGACAACATCTTGAGATGGCTCCTAAATAGCTTGGAACATGACCTATCAGGGCCACTTGAGTCACTTTTCAACTATAGCTTCAAAACAGACTTGGTACCATGAGAACAGAGGACTGCAATGGTATCCAACTTCAAAAAGATGTCTTAAAACTACTGACCCATTAGTCTGAATAGCCTAATGTGCAAAGCCATGAACAAATTATCATGGAAATGATCAACAAAGATGTAGGGAAACCTTCAGACACTGGACCCAACCCAGTATGGCTTTGTCAAAGGAAGCTCATGCCTAATAAACCTGGTGAACTTCTTTGAGAAAAACACCAAGCCAAACCATGAGGGAAAAACAGTGCATACTGCCTATCTGGCTAAGGTGTTCAACAGAATATACTAAATTAGGTATAGCTAACAAACTCACCAAACTGAACATAAACCCATACATAACTCGCTAGGCTACCAGGTGGCTCAAAGACAAGGTCCAGGAAGTCAGGATTGGTAAGACCACTTCCACTAAGAGAAGGGCAGCAGCAGTGCACCTCAATGCTTTGTGCTGGAAACGCAACTATTTATCATCTACTTCTCCAAGATAAAGGCTAATGTCAAGGGTCTTTGGCTGAACAAGTTCGCAGAAGACTGCAAATTGGGAGATATCAAGGATTACCCCATGACACAAACATCTTACACGAGAGTCTAACAATGACTGGTGCCAAAGTCAAGTATTAAAACTCAATGCCAAGAAAAGCATTAGTGTCTTTTGGGAAAACTGCCACGCAGACTAATTACTCCAACAATAAGACATCTCTAAGAGTTGACCCAGTAGTCAGGAATCTGGAAACAAATGCAAACCGTAATCTCGCCTTTGAACAACACATGGCCAAGGTAGTAAGAAAATCATTCTATGCTGCTCAACTTAAAAGGGCATGGCAACCAGGTCCATGGAAATCATAGTGCCATTTGATTGGGCCTTTGGTCAGACCCATCATTGGGTATAGTGCCCCCTTCGGCATGTACCTGACCAGACATATGCAACAGCTGGAACACAGCCAAAGGTTCCTTACCAGGAGAATCCAGGGTATAAACACACTGTCCTATACAGATCACCTTAAAGCCCTATCTCTATACTCAGCCTCTTACAGGTTAGTGACAGGCAATCTACACCTAGCATACAAGGCATCCACGGATCCAGCTCTGACTGAACTTTTGCATATTTCCAAAACAAAGAGTATCAAGAACCTCTATAAGCAAGGATTTAAATTTTGCTTGCGACATAAATAAGACAAGTTGAAGGGAAGAGATGTGTGTCTCAGATGATCCCCATGCTCTGGGACAGGCTCCCTATCCAAGAGAAGTAGAGTCTATTCCTACCCCTATTAAAACGTAACCTAGACCAAATGAAAGGAAATCAGAAATCCACCCCAGGTCTGCCCCCCCCCCCATTTCTGATGGACAGAGGCAGACAGTAATGGCCAAACTGACATACCCCCCCCCTTCCACATAACCTAGAAACTTCTTAACAAACATATCGCCTCCTAATAAATCCTAATAAATGCCCATGATACATAGGAACACAACTGGGTTGGGTTGCACGGCTACACTTATAAACGTCCTGGTGGTCGTTAGCCCAGCACATATCTATGAACGTATTAAACACAGACCCCATCTGCCCAAGTTGGTGGCAGCTCAGGTGAATGTAAAAGATCCCACAGCATTTATCAAAAAAAAAGTAGCCAAACTTCCCCTACTCCAAATAAATACAACCTTCGGTCTCCTCTGAAAAAATGCCAGCAAACTAATCAGACTAACCTGGTCAACAAAGGATAAAAAAGAAAATCCAAGGATCCAAGACCACATAAATCCCAAGGAAGGCTCAAAAACTCTGACAATACATCCTAAGTTAGGGACTGTCAGAGATGAGAAGGAAGGGCTAACTGTAGGCTTTGGGCCGAATCATACCAATCCAGGAAACAAGAGACAACTGAGAATTAATGCTAGTTCTGGAGCAAAAGACAAGGCTGGGTGACTGTGAATAATGTCAAAACCACAAATCCAAAAGAAATGAAATGCAGACTGGATAGATACAGTCTTGAAACTGTAACCAATGAGATCAAATATTTAAGCCTCTCCAAGGTGAGGAGGACTTACTCAATTTACTTCTGTAAACCAGGTTAATCCTACTAGGCAAATTATACTTTTCACAGGAAACCTAAAATGGTATTCATATTAACCAGGATTTACTATGAGCACTACACTAGGGAAATTTCCACATTCTCTTTTAACCATCCCCAAACAGCCTTTCTAAATGGCATTACTATCAGCACCCAGTAAGCCTGTTCCTTCCATGGGAAAGGCAGACAAGCATCCCTAAGGTTAGGCAAGAGCCCTACAGCCCAGTTATTCTTGCCCTATCAGCCCAACTGCTACCCGATGGTGAGAGCTGAAAGGATGGGAACAAACTAGCTTGCTGGTTATTTGGGGGTGGCCTACACACTCTGCAGTTGAAGCAACGGCCTCTGCTTCAATGGCCCACTGAGCTACACTATTTACTTACTTGTTAAGTAGACTGATGGGCTGGTCCACATATATTTATTTATTTGCAGTTGGTTTACCAGGATAGTCCATTGGGTCAAAGTGAACCCATTTTCAATGGAGTCCTGGGGAGAAAAGCTCCATAACAAGCAAGGTTACAATATGATGTAGATTATAAGCTTACATGTGTTAAAGAATAGAGCAGACCAAAGACTATTAACATTACTTTATGTCATAGATTGAAAATATGGAACTGGATTAGACAAGGACAAATATTACAAACAGTCTAGATTAGTGATAAATGAACAGGTAACACAGAATTTCAAAAGAATAATTACAAAATATATACAGGAACGTTAATACATGTTAGGAAACTTGCAGTAAGAGGTGTAGGCAAGAATTATATACATTTAGCAAGTAATTAACAAGAATATATGAAAAGCAAGACTGCTGTTGTAAAGAAGAGATGATGAAAGTTTTCAGGGTAAGTTATGTAGGGTGGCAGCAGGAGCATTCCCATTGGGATACTAGATATGAGTGAAGAGTTTTTTTTGAATATAGAGTAACTAGGTGTAGTACGAATGGATGGTGGTAGGGAGTTCCACAGTCGTGCTAGACTGAAGGATAGAAGGTGTTTGCCTGGGAGACGAGCTGGTTTGTATACTTCTAAAAGATTTTGGTTGTTAGACCTTAGCACTCTGTCAGGTAGGTGCATTTTAAATGCAGAGGAAAGGGAGGGACAGAGTGAGGGGTTGAGAATGGGGTTGTGTGCTAGAGTGAGTTGGGTATAGATAAGCTGATTGGGTAGTTCTAGCCATTTTCGTTTGTGGAGAGAGGAACAGTGGTGCGTGGAGGACTTCTGGCTAGTGGCGAACTTGGCGATTTTGTTGTAGCAACATGATAGTTGAGTTTTCAGAGAGGATTGCAGATTAGTCACAAACACCAAAACAGTTGAAAGACAAAAATGCAGCCGCCTCGAACTGCTGGACCTTTTCTTTAAAAACCGCAACCACGTTTCTTTAGAGTAAATGCTTGAAAACAGTTTACCCTTCAAAATGAAGAACGCCAACACCAATGAAAAGCGTACTTTTCGACAAAATAAAATTGTAAAAAACCTCAACGCCAAGTTTATTAATTCAAAAATAAGAGCTCTTATTTTTGAATTAATAAACTTGGCGTTAAGGTTTTTTACAATTTTATTTTGTCGAAAAGTACGCTTTTCATTGGTGTTGGCGTTCTTCATTTTGAAGGGTAAACTGTTTTCAAGCATTTACTCTAAAGAACGTGGTTGCGGTTTTTAAAGAAAAGGTCCAGCAGTTCGAGGCGGCTGCAGGATTGTAGATTAGTTAGGAGTGGAGCTCCATATAGAAGGGAGGGGATGAGAAAAGATGTAGAGAGGGTGAGTTTAGTGGAGGGTGTAAGATAATGATTTTGTCGATAAAGCACGCCTAGTTTTTGATGGGTTTTTTTGATATTTAGTTGTATGTGGGAGTTAAATTTAAGCCGATTTGTCAATTTGGATACCAAGTAGCTTGGTCTCTGATACCAGTTCCAGAGTTGTGTTGTTCTGACTAGTAATACAAAATGTGTTTTTGTTGAAATGGGTGACTTTAGAGGGAGTAAATACCATTAATTTGGTTTTAGAAGCATTGAGTGCTAAGTGATTTTTTTTTTATCCATTGTTCAGTGGTTGAAAAAGCATCTTGAGTTAGCTTTAGAAGTATGGGGATAGAAGTGGCTGAGCAAATAATGGTAGAGTTGTCTGCATATTGGATGATATTAGAGAAGGGGATAGAGTTGCGGAAGTCGTTAATAAATATATTAAAGAGGAGGGGACCCAATATGGAACTTTGTGGAACTCGAGTTAGAGTATTAAGGAATGAGGAGGTGGCCTTTTTCCATTTCACTGCTTGATATCTGTTGTATAAGTAGCTGGAGAACCAGTTCAGAGAGGAAAGAGATATGTTAAGCTTAGAGAGTTTAGATAGAAGAAGGTTGTGGGAGATAGTATCAAAGGCCTTAGAGAGATCAAGTAAAAGTGTAGAAACACTGACCTGAATCTCGGGCTTTGTTTCCAGTTTCCAGGAAGGAGAGGAGGGCTGTCATAGTGCTGTGGCCTGGTCTGAAACCATGTTGTGTGGGAGTTAATAGGTGGTTATCAATGAGATATGATAGGAGTTGTAATTGGATACACTTTTCAAGGAGTTTAGAGATGTGAGACAGGATAGCGATGGGGCGGAAATTAGTGACAGTGTTATTGTTGCCTCCTTTATGTAAGGGTATGATAAAGGCCTTTTTCCAAATAAGGGTTACTGTGCTTTCTTGGATAGAGCGGTTTATTAAAATACTAATGGGGTAGGCAATTGCTTCGGCAGCTATGCTCAGGAATTCTGAAGGAATATTATCAGGAGCATTTGAACCTGGCTTCAGTTTTAGGAGTTTTTTTATGTTAGATATGGGTATGGGTTTTAAAGAGAAAAGTGGGGAGTGGGAGGAGGGGGTATCTGGGGGTGGGGGTGATGAGGAGGGAGGGAGAGTGGAGTAAGAGGAGGAGGGTGTAGAGTTAGAAGATGGGAGAGGGGGTGCACTAGTGGTTGATGGTAGAGGGTACGTAGACGAGGGTGGGGGTAAATGGGAGAGAGCAGTGGTGTTACAGAAGGATGAGGTTAATTTGGAAATAGAATCAATAAAAAAAAGAGTTAAATTGAGTAGCCAAGTCTATATCGGAAGCATTTGGGTCTGGGGTGGGGGTGTCTGGTTTACTGGGATTTAGGTGAGTAGAGATGCCTTTCCAGAATTTCTGAGGGTTTGTTTTATTACTGTTTTAGAGTAAGGAGAAGGAATTTTGTCGATCAGTGATGATGAGCTTTTTTACTTTATTTCGAAGTGCTTTATATTCATTATGGATGAGGGGGGGGGTCCTAATTTTGTGGTAGATTGTCCAGAGTTTGTCTCTGTGTCACATTATAGCAAGTGTATTTTTGGTACGCCAAGGGGCAGTTTTGGTTTTTATTCTTTTTGTTCTTAGGGTAGCGTGGTGGTCTAGGAGGTTTAAGAAGGTTGTGTTGAAGTGGGCAACAGCATTATCTAGAGGAAGTGTTTTTAGGCTGTTCCAATTTATTGCTTTTAGAGAGTTAGAAAAAGCTGTTGGGTTAAAGTTTTTTTGGTTACGTGTAGTAATAAAGTTATGAGTACAGAGAAGGTGTAAGGGGAGTTGGTGTGTAAAGGTGGGTTAAGTGGTCACTAAGAGGATCGGGGAGAGTTCCGAGTAATAATGGGGGTGAGAGACTAAGATCCAGTCTAGGGTACTGTCACTGGAGAGGTTTTTGGAGGGACAGGTTACAGAGTTGATAAGCTGAGAGAAGTTGTAGAGATTAATGTTAAGTGGGTTTGAGGGAGACTGAATGGAGGCCCAATTGATATTCATGTCTCCTAGGATTATTGTTTCATTGCTGATGTTGGTGGACAGTCAGGAGAGGATGTCTTCAAGTGTAGAAATATTGTCTCCTGGGGGAATGTAGAGGGAGGCTACACATATATGCTTATGTTTGTTGATTTGGAGTAACGTTGGTAGTAACTCAGCGTTATTAAAGTGAGGAGTGGGTTTATTATAGGGAGTAACTCATAATGAGGATAAGTATAGGAGAGCTACACCACCCCCTTTCTATGAGATCTGTCTTTTCTAATGATAGAATAGTTGGGTGGGATTATTTCAGAGTCTTTTATATGAGGTTTTAACCATATTTCAGAGATGGATAGGATGTCAGGTTTATTGTGTGTAAGCCAGGCTTGCAGGTTTGGGATTTTGTTGACTATGCTTTGGGAGTTTAAAGAAGTAGTATGGACTTGTTAATAGATGTTGAGGTGGGGGGGGCTGGGTTAGGATGGATATCTCCAGATAATAGGGTGGTAATTAGATATAGGACAGAGTTAGAGAGGTAATTGGAAAGTTTAGATTACATATTGGGCGCAATTATGATTCTGGAAGATCTGCTAGTTACTATGGGAGCAGAATGTCTATGTGAGGTAAGAAGTTTGTATGGAAAAAGTAGATGTTTTTTATGGGATATAGATGTGGAGAAATTGGGGTGTGTGAGTGTTGAAGAGATGAGGTAAGATGGTTAGTTATGTGGAAGGATTATGTGTGGTAGATATTAATGGGCTGGGTGAGGTCGAGAATAAAGGAAAGCTGTAGAAGTAGTAGTAGTAGAAGGGAGATGTGTAAAGGTTTAGAAAGCATAATGAGATGAGGTTAAGTAGTAAATAATTTGAGAAAACTAGAGTGAAAGAATGTGTTGTGAAGCTGGTAGGGCTTTTATATTAGAGAAAGGATTGGGAAGTTGAGTAATGTTTGATATGGTAGTGATTTAGGGGTGTTTGTTAATAGAGTAGTTGAAAGTAATTGGATAGGTGGGGTAACTGAAAATTAAAATGGGCAAGATAAGGGAATGAGTGTTTCCAGGTAATGGAGATTGATTGGATAATTGGACCAGTGGGTGTGGTTTGTGAGGAATAAAGGTAGAGGTGCTGGGGGGCGGGTGGAAATTGGGGGCAGGGTAGGGAAGCCTAAGAATTGAACTGAACCAGTGGCAATTATAAATTTCAACACAGAAATACATTTGTTAGCAATAACATAACATAACAATGACAGAAAAAAGTAATACAATTACACAGGTAAAACATAACAGTTATCTATGGAAACAGAAGTACATGAAAGAACAAGCAATTACATTCATAGATCAGCCTTCACATCATAGTAATGACAATCCCATTCGTAAATTTTGAAGTACGTGAGGAATCAAGTGTGATATATCACAGGGTCTGTCACATGCAATTGCTGGCTGAAGTCAAGTCTTCAGCCATTCTCAAAACAACAGCACCTGTACTCATTGATAAAAAATGCAGTGAGCCGCCCTTTAGATTTGGTACGGATTTTTCAAATATTCTGAGGTAATAAGTTCCAAGCTGCTGGTGCATACTCTGAAAAAGCTTTTTCAACTACTTTGAAGTAATGATAATACGAGTGAAGGGAGTAACTGGTGCATCTGTGATGTAGTTTGTGTGTTAATGCTGGAAAATACAAGTAGTTTAATAATGTGTATGTGAAGCAGGTAGAGCAGCACATTGGTCCTGGCAGCCAGTTTGCTTTTTGTAATGAGTAGCATTGATGGTCTCTTGGGCCCCCAAAGATTATGAATCTCCTTGTCTTGTTTACTGTGACTTAGAGGTTGAAAGTATTTTGGGATGAGTGTAGAGCCAATACTGGTTAGCATTACTCTGAGCTTCACAACATAATTTATGTTATACTTTATGGTAGACATATACATAGCTACTACAACTGAGTGAATTTATATGGTTATTTATGAATGGAAAATCTGCTTCTGTTGATATAAAGGATTTTACAGGGAAAAAAATCTAACAGCACTATACTGCCTTAGATGATTATGACAGGCACATAATGTTAATGAGTGGAGAGACATGTTATAAGAAATTTCACAACAAATCTAACAACAGTAGGGATACTGTCTGAGTATCATACAATTCTGTCACTCAATAAGAATGCATAGTGCTTTTAAACTAAATGGAGAAAAATGAATCCTTTAATATTAATTTTGTTATATTCTATATGAATTTAGTGAATAAACACCAGATTTGTGATTTTTCTTTTAACAACAGATCCATATTTTTGTGCACTCCCCCCCCCCCCCAAGGGTCTTGTTTTGTTTCACTTTGTCATTCTGCTGGGGGGAGTCAGAATTCCTGGACAAGGAGAGAACACTATGGTCCAAATTCCAGCCAGGGAATCACTATGTCCACCAGAACCTGGATTGTGTTGTAGGCAGCAGGCCTGCTTACTGGTCCCTTCTGGGTGGGCCTACCTTTCTCCCCATGGGAACACTCCTCCTACCTCAGCTATTCATCTAGGACTACAATCAAGGTCTCCCAAAGGGAAGCATGCTTCAACATGCTATGTTCTCCTCAGCTTCTTAGTGGTTACTACATTAAGATAGCATGAGTTTGGTCAGCTCAGACTCCACTAGGTTAACATCTACTGCTCCCGCTAGATGTCACTCTTGTGGTAAGCCATAGCGGTCACATCCCCAGGCTGGGCAAGGAGGCAGCAGCCACTCACTCACATCTTCCAACAAGCTCCCAAGCCCGAATTAATTTGGGTCATCTGCAAAATAGTAAGAGCTTTATCCTTTTATGCTACATAGATGAATTTCACAGACTCAGTTTTATAAAATAATTTGGATATGTTGAGGAGTAGGGTTTCAAGCATTAAGCTTTTCCTTAAGACAAAACTCAAACAGCAGCTATACCACATGTAACTAAGTGTAATGAGGGCTTCATACTCAAATGAAGTAAAATTTGTATCCCAATGCAGAATTACATAACAAAGTTAACCCTAAACAAAACATGATCACAAGGTACTGAAACAACTAATAGCTGACTTGTTCCATCAGACATGGTTAACATTTAAACTAACATGCTCTCAAGCCCACTTTAAAAAAAAAAACTGCAGCTCAATCTAAGCAAACTGCGACAATATATCCTTTTTTAATAAAACAAGACTTTAAATTTACAATTAAATAATTAGCACCAAAAATCCCTCTTTCAATCATAATGTAGGGGACCCAGAGCTCCTGTATGAAGACAAGACCCTAGTCTTGTCTTCATACAGGAGCTACCGAGTCTTGAAGTCTCTGTATGTACATATATTTTTGACAGTGTAGAAATCTCAGTTAAAATTCCTGCATGACACTAAACAGTAAATGGTGGAAAAAAGTTTTTAAACGGCTACTTATGACAGAAATTAATACCTTTCTGTTTCTTATATATCCACTGTATATTGCTTCTTTATTTTTCTCTCTTTTTTCAAAATCTTCTTTGGAAATAATTAGCTCATGAACATCTTGATATTCCGCAGGCTTGCTGATCATCTATATCAATAAACAATAAAACAGACAATAACGAAATAACGTTGACTAAAACGCAATATACTAAAGGTTCAGACATTTCCAGACGAGAATCTTCAATGCTTTACTCTACCTTTTACAATTTAACAATTTCACTGCAACTCAACTGTGGTAGTACTTGTAAATGTGTGGCATAATCTAAGGTCTGTAGTAGCATATGGGAAAGATGTATAGCTCTGCCAAGCAAACAATGATAGTAACACTTCTGTTAATGCAACATACAGTGGATATGAAAAGTGTACACACCCCTGTTAAAATGCCAGGATTCTGTCACAAAAAATGAGACCACAACAAATCATTTCAAAATGTTTCCCACCTTTAATGTGACCTATAACCTGTACAATTCAAATGAAAAACAAACAAATCTGTTAGGGGAAAAATATAAAAAATAAAAAATGTACAATAAAGCTGGTTGCATAAGTGTGCACACCCTTAAACTAATACTTTGTTGAAGCACCTTTTGCTTTAATTACGGCATTCAGTCTTCTTGGGTACACACCTGCCATCAATTAAAGAGACTCTGATTAACCCCAAATAAAGTTCAGCTGTCCTAGTAGGATTTTCCTGATATTTACTCAGTTGCCTGCTAAAGCAAAAGCCATGGTTTACAGAGAGCTTACAAAGCATCAAAAGGATCTCATTGTTGAAAGGTATCAGTCAGGAGAAGGGTACAAAAAAATTTCCACAGCATTGGATATACCATGGAAGACCTGAAGAGAGTGATCAAAAAGTGGAGAAAATATAAGACAGCAGTGATGTTGCAAAGAACTGGACGTCCCTCCAAAATTCATGAAAAGACATAATAAAAACTGGTCAAGGAGGCTGCCAGGAGACTTACAGCAACACTGAAGGAGCTGCAAGAATTTCTGGCAAGTACTGGTTGTGTACTACATGTGAATCTCCCGTTTTCTCCATATGTCAGGCCTATGGGGTAGGGTTGCAAGACGGAAGCTTTTTCTTACACAGAAAAACATCCATGACCAGCTAAATTTTGCAAAACACTACATCAAGTCTCCCAAAAGCATGTGGGAAAAATGTGTTATGGTCTGATGAGACCAAGGCTGAACTTCTTGGCCACAATTTCAACAGGTACGTTTGCTGCAAAAACAACACTTCGCATCACCACGGTGAAACATAGTGGTGGTAGTATCATGCTTTGGGGTTGCTTTTTTGTAGCTGGAGCTGGGGCTTTAGTCAAGGTAGAGGGAATTATGAACAGTTCCAAACACCAGTCACTTTTGGCCCAAAACCTTCAGGTGTCTGCTAGAAAGCTGAAGATGAAGAGGAATTTCACCTTTCAACAGGACAATGGTCCCAATCATACATCCAAATCAACAAAAGAATGGCTTCAACAGAAGAAAATTTAAGTTTTGGAATGGCCCAGCCAGAGCCCAGACCTTAATCCAATAGAAAATCTGTGGGGTGACCTGAAGAGGGCTGTGCACAAGAGAGGCCCTCACAATCTGACAGATTTGGAGCACTTTTGCAAGGAAGAGTGGGCAAATATTGCCAAGTCAAGATGTGCCATGCTGATAGACTCCTACCCAAGAAGACTGAATGCTATAATTACATCAAAAGGTGCTTCAACAAAGTATTAGTTTAAGGGTGTGCACACTTATGCACACAGCTTAAGGTACGTTTTTTATTGTTTATATTTTCCCCTAACAGATTTTTCAATTGAATTGTACAGGTTATAGGTTACATTATAGGTGGGAAAAGTTTTGGAATGATTTATTGTGGTCTCTTTTTTTATATCACAAAAAACTGGCATTTTAACAGGGGTGCGTATGCTTTTTATATCCACGGTATATGAATTTAAAAGAAAAAAAAACACACACACACATACATACATACACATATGCACTCCTGCACATTTTTTTCTTCAGTCTGTCTGCAACTGTTGCCTACATTCAACTGAGCAAATAATCTGGTGGCATTCCAACACATAATCTAACATGATACAAAATAATTAGTGGATGGCATGAAGAAAATATCAGGAGAAAAACAAAAATTGTCTGAACAACCAAAACAAACAAAAAGGGGGTGGGATAGTCTCGAATAGACAAAGATAAGGCAGTGATACAGAGATAATAAAGCTTTGTAAAGGAACATGAGATAAACTGTTAACATGATTTCTGAAGAATAACTGATCTACAGACAAAGGTTCTTGTTAGGCTCAGAGATCATTAACAGCTGAGCCAACAATGAGAAATGGGTTAAAAAGTTACATTAAATGTGACATTGACAGACATGGTAATTGTGCACTTCCAGAAATAAAGAAAGCCATCCTTTGCAAACTGTTAAAGTTATTTGGAGAAAAGTTCCTTCCGTCTGTCAGCTGTACTTCATCCCAGTCAGACTCAGAATTTGTTTCAACAACAGTGAGCATATAGGGATTTGAGGAATAGGCTCATAGGTTGGTACTAGGCTATCAGCCCTAAGGCTTATACAAGCCTAGCCATAACAATTCCCTGGCTATTTCTTCCCACACTATTTACTTCCCTGGACCCCTGTCTAGTAGGGCAACTGACGTGATCCCCGGGGTGAATTTCCTTTCTCCCATCCAATCGTCAAGGTTCCTTTTGAAGAGGGCCAAAGAGGCACTCTGCTTGACATGTATGGGCAATCTATTCCAGAGTCTGGGGAGTCTCTGGGTCAGGAACCTATCCCTCCAGCATGTTTTCTTTACTGTGATGACAAGGTTTAGATCCCTGGAGGGTGTGGCTCTGAGGGATTGGGATTTCTTTAAATGTAGCATGTCCAACAGCTCTGGGTTTGACATGGCCTTGTATGTTAAGCAAAGATCGCCCCTGAGTAGACGATATGCGACAGAGTATAGCTAGGGTTTTTTAAGGCGGTCAGCGTAGGGCATCTGCTTTAGGCCTGTGATTCTTTTAGTGAGGTATTTCTGTGGCCTTTCCAGTTGTTGCAGATGTCTTGAGAGGTACATACCAAACGGGGCAATGTATTCTATAATGGGTCTAATGAGGGATGAGTACTGAGGGACAATGACCTCCTTTTTTCTGGATGAAAAGCCCTTAGTGATGAGGTGTGCCACATAGAAGGATTTCCTGACTATTGTGGCGATGTGGTTATCGAAGGTGAGACCACTGTCCACCTGTGTCCCTAAGTCTCTTATCAAACTTTCAGAGTTTAGTGTACTGCCACCTATATGGTAATTCACAGACGCATGTTTTTTCCCAAAGGGGATAACTATACATTTCTTGGCATTGAGCTTGAGCCCATGGCTCTGGCACCAAGCATCTGTTTCTGTAAGGCCCTTTTGTAGAGTATCCACATCATTTAGGGATTCAATAATGGCTCTCAGTTTGCAGTCATCTGCAAACTTTGTTATCCAGAGTCCCTTAGTGCTGGCTTGTACTTCAGAGAAGTAGATGCCAAACAAGAGCGGTCTCAGGACTGAACCCTGAGGTACTCCACTTGTCACATGTCTGGAGCTGGATTTGGAGTCTGCTACTTTTACAGTGTGGGTTCTATCAGTAAGCCAGTTAGCAACCCATTGGGTGACGTAGGGATTAATGCCCAGCTTAGTAAGTTTATCTATGATTCCAGAGTGGGGGATGGTGTCAAAGGCCTTGGCAAGGTCTAGATAGGCTGTGTGGACCACCTTACCCTTGTCCATGGCTCTGGAGACTGATTCGAAGAAGTCAATCAAGTTCAGGAGACAAGATCGGCCCTTCACGAACCCAAACTGGGTGGGGTCCAGTGTTTGAAGGTTGCCAATGTCTTTGTTTATAAGTTCCATGATAATACGCTCCATGGCCTTGCAGATAAGGCTTGTCAGACTGATGGGATGGTAGTTTCCGGGATCCAAGGTGGATCCCCCCTTGTGGAGTGGGATAACTGTAGCTGTTCGCCACTCAGTGGGCACAAAACCTGAGGTGAGGCTATGATTAAACATGACACTTAGGTGAGGTGCCAGTTCATATTGTAGTTCATGTAGTACACAGCCCGGGATGTCATCTGGTCCCATAGATGCTGTATTCTTAGCTTTGGAGAGTGCGTTTTTTTACCTGTGTGGCCGTTATTACCGGAATTTGGCAATCTTCCGGTACTGAGATGGGCTATTTAGGGGGTGAGAGGGGGGTGAAGTTGGAACTGAATCAATCTGCCAGGATACTGGCAATATCCTTGGGATCAGTATATTTAATGCCATTCTGTTTTAGTTCAGAGCAGATCTGAGCATTGCCATTTAGATTCTTGACATAGTTATAGAATGCCTTGTTGTTGTCTTTGGAATCTTTGGCAATTTTATTTTCGTAACTAGCTTTGGAGGATTTTATGAGGGATCTCAGTTTCTTACCGAGGCTGGTAAGGAAGTTTTTTGCATCCTGGGATTTTCCTCTTTTCTGCAACAGTTTCTTCCTTTGGTTGTAAAGTTTGTTTATGGCAGTGGACCACCAGATTGGCTTCTTTTTTTGGATGAGAGCATCTTGGTTCTATTTGGAATGGCACGATTTATGCATGAGTGGATGTGCTCATACAGTGCCTTAGTGCAGGATTCAGCAGTTGAACTTTCAGCTCCCGTCTGCATGGGTGTCATGAAGTTTGTCACTTCTGACTTGAGTAGCATGAAGTTGGCTTTGGAGAAGTTTTTTATGGAGGTTTCCTTGCTGGGGGGGTGGGGGTGGGATGTGGATGTTAAGGCTGATTAGCTTATGGTCAGACGTGACTAACGAGGGGGTGACCATAGGTGTGGAGCATCGATTTCCCATGTTGGTAATGACCAGGTCTAGGATATTGGAGCCCCTGGTGGGACTATGGATTAGTTGATCCAGGGCGTTGGAATTTATGAATTCCAAGAACCATTGGGCAAAGGTCTTGGTACATGAGTAGCTTTCCCAGTTAATGGCAGGGTAGTTAAAATCACCCAGTATTAGGGTGTTTGGTTCTATCTTAATATTTTCCAGTATGTGTAGAAAGGTGTAGTGAGAATCTTGGGGTATGGTGGGGGATCTGTAGCAAGCTACAATTTGGATTGCAGTCTTACCTAGTGTTAGTTGCACCGGGAGAACTTCAGATGCATTGTGTTGGGCAACTAGCCTGGTGGTGTGAATATCCGTGGTGAATATTGACACTCCTCCACCTTTAGTGTTTCGGTCCTGCTTTGGTGGCCAAAAAGTGTGGTAGGAGTTGTAGACTGGTATTGCAGGGGTGATCTCTGGAGCCTTGAACCAGGTCTCAGTTACTGCACAGATATCGATGTTCTCCATTTTTAGGAGTGCCTCGAGAGAGTGCATTTTGAGGTTTAGACTTCTAGCATTGAGTAACATTACCTTCAGATTTTGCATGCTTGTACCTGTTATGGTGGTGGTTTTGTCCTTTGAACTTTGCCTAAAAAAGGCACTATATGGGTGGCAAGAGCCTTAGCCAGTAACCTGAATCCCAGAGGTGACAGGTGCAGACCATCTCTGGCAAAGCATCGTGGTCTGTCAATCATGTCGTCCCAGGCAGACAGATACTGGATCCTCTTTGAATGACACCAGAAGCTTAACCAATTGTTGAAGTCAGTCATTTTGTCCTTATATTGTGGTATCATTCTGGGCGAAGGCAGGATGCTACTCAGGGCTAGGGTCATACCTGCCTGGGCCACATGATCCGAGAGCTCTTCCATGTCTCTTTTCATGTAGTCCAGAGAGGTACGTCTCAAGTCATTCACTCCAACATGGACAATGACAGAGTCATATTTGTACTTGTTGTGAAGTGACTTGAGTGCATGCGTTATGTGGCGGATCCTGGCACCCGACAGGCAGCTGACTGTAATTTTCTCCTTGTTCAACCTGGTGAGAGGGACATCAGTGTGCCGGACTATAGAGTCACCTATGACTAAAGTATTAGGTACATTGTCTTGCCTTAGGGGCTGTTGCTGGGTGGCACACAGGTGTTGTGAACTATGTGACACTTTGGTTGTGACTGATGTTTGTTTGTGTTTCAGCTTCAGAAGTCCTTGTTGCTTGGGCAGGTTACAGTTAAGGGCCTCTGCATATGTGGATTTAGTGTTGCTATATGTGGGTGTTGGTGGTGTGGGTTTAGAAGGGCTATGTGTTGCTTGAGGTGTAGTGTGGGTGTTAACCTTCTCCTCTTGACTGTCTAGCACAATCTTGCTTACAATGAGATGAAAACATAACATGTCACTCATACTTCTCAACTGTCCAGATTTTCACCTCATAGTTTGGTCAGTTTCTCATAAAGGTTTTGGCTTTCTAGCAAATCACTGAGGACTGAAACCACTAAATAATTAATGCCACTTAAGTTTCAGACTACATATCCTACACAAAATGCATGCTAATACAAAACCTGTTATTCTAGCAACTTTCTAAGTTTACAAGAGCAGTATTTAAAATTTGTCCCTCTTTTTTGCCCTTTGTCACCCACTCCATTATTTTTGGCTTTTTCCAAATTTCCTCTGTTAAGAGGTTGAGTGGTATGGTCAGTCTCCTTCTGCCACTTCTAACAGCAAGTGTAATTCACAAATCTGCTAATGAAGTGTCACATTTCTTACATACCCAGCAATATTATCTATAAGCATTATAGATCAAATAAACTGCGAACAATGCATCTGTTTATTTTCAAGATTCAGTTGCAGCTGTCTTCTAGTGCATTATAGGCTCTTAGAATATAGCTCTGCATCATGATTATCTTAACGTACATGATGGAGTACTTCTATTATCAAGGGATGTTTCTTCAAAACTTTATTGGGGTGAAATGCTTTAATGGAAGACAATGCAGGAAATTCCCATTAGACATTTTGCTGTTGACCAAGTCATAACTTCAAAAATGTAATCCTGATTATCAACAAAAAAGTACAGCATGACATTCAAAATTAAACACTAAAAAGCTTTTTTTTTTTTCTCTACGTTGACATGCTCCCTCTATTCCCTGACAGGTGATACTTAGTATATACTAACTTTGTGACCACCATGTTACAGAGAAGGGTGAATTTACTGTGATAACATCAGACTTATTCCCCATAATCTCACATCATTGTTTATTATTATAAGCAGCATGCTTACCTTTCTCGAACTTACAATGCAAACCTGAGTCTTCTGCATACCAAAATTTAACATGCTTATTAAAAAGGATTGAGAAGTGCTTTCAGCAGGTCAGTCAATCATAACAAAGTTGTATGCTGCACTGAATACTCTGTATTTAAATTCACATTATAAAAGTGTGGCTTAAAACAACATAACAGTATACTGCATCATTTTCTTTCAGCTGAGAAAAAAAAACGGTCATATAGTAAATTCTCACTGCATTTGTTAATATTAAATCAGTCTATGCCCACTACTGCAAAGCACCACTGACCTGAAAAGCTACAAATGATTTTCTGAGCACTTCAGTGTGAAGATAAGGACCTTTTTTAAGGCACTGCATTGTGCTAGGAATCTAGAGTGCATCCGTCACTAGTGCTGTTCTTACTGCATACCAATCATCCCTATCAGATACAGAATTAGGAAGCTGTACAACCATCAGTGGTAAGTGAAATAAATTTCGAAGTACCTCTATGTCAAGACTTGTGGATGATGACTGCCTTCTTTCTAAATTATAATGGGTGTATCTATCATAATCATCATCAGCAGCCTACCCCTTTTTCTCATTTTTCTACATGGGGTTGGGGTATTAACTGTCGCCATCTCTCTTGATTCAAGTGATACGCTCCTGCCTTCTTCAACACTCATGCCCGTCACAGATGATCTTTCACACAATCCATCCGCCTCTTTGATGAAGGTCCTCCTTTCCTCTTACCTTCTTTTGCCTGTTCCAAATCTTCTTCACCAGATTGTCTTCTGCATGTGTCCGAACCACTGTAATCTGTTCTCTTTGATCATTTCTGCAAATGGAGATACTTTGGCTTCTGTTCTTACGTCATTTCTACTGTCCCAAAGTATGCATCCTACCACCCCTTCTAAGGCACTTCATTTCCATCACCTCTAGCTTCCTCATCTGCTCTGCCTTTACTGCTCAGCTTTCTGTACCATACAGTAGTACCAGTCGCACCAGTCTTGTACACCTTACTTTTCAGCTTCTTTGGCATTCTTCTATCATAGATTACACCAGAGACTCTACAGCTTTCACCTATTCATTCAGACTTCCCTTCTCCTCAAACACCACCCCTCCCAGATACTTGAACCTGTTTACCTGTTCCACTATCTTCCCTTCTACCTCATTTCTCAGCTTCTTTTGATTTCTCCAGTTTGCCCCCATTTTCACTGCCTTATCTGTGCTCAGTTTCATCCCATGCGCCTTCAATGCTGCACTTCATTCCCATATTCTTTGCTGAAGTTCTTGCTCAGAGTCTGCCTGTAATGCCACATCATCTGCATGCAGCAGGATGATGACCATATTCCCTAATCTTGCCCATCCATCCTAACATCCTCCTGTGTCAGGTGAAAAAAGAGAAATGAATGGGTTAACCTGGAAAGGGCTTGATGATTTGAGGCAAAAAAGTTAGATAAAGCATACAGTTCAAGTGAATACAAAACATAACTATCTCAAAAGAATAAACATATGTGACAGCAAGGTGGCCAGACTGAAGAAATTAATCCAAGTGTGATAAAAGCAATGAAAGGAAGGGAAGCATTAAGAGAATGCAACGGAGTAAAAGGGAAGAAATAGTGGGAAGGAGTAATAAGAGGGCAGTGAGTGACAGAATGAATAAATGGATAAGAATCAAAGAGGAAAATGGGAATATGATGCAGAGATTAGAAGGCAAAAGGACTAGGATCAGTTGAGAGTATATGAAGAGGGAGGATTCATACAGCACATAAGGTTTTTGTCAGGAGACAAGAATGCGAACATCGGACAAAAGCCTGGAACTCCTGGCCATCACTGGAAATGGAGAAACCAAGAAGTTAGATTCAATGATTCAATGTCTGGATGATACCTGCCGAACAAGTTTGCTATCACATCCAGATCGGGATCTAGATTTCCAAGAAGGTGAACTAAATGGGGTCAAAGACAAGGGAACCAAATCTGATGGGGCCAAAAGAGAGGAAATGAGAATCACTTTCTCCATGTACCACGCCAGTTTCTCAAGAAACTTGATTATTAGCAGAATTGAAGGATAAGTGTAAAGGAGTCCTGGGAGCCAACTATGGACCAGATCATCCCTCAGTGATTGTTCCTATTCTGGGATCAGGACAAAATATCTAGTGCATTTGATGCTGGACAGGGCTGTAAACAAACCATAGCAGGGCTGGGCCCCAGCGGCTGAACTTCTATGATGCCACTGATGGGTTGAAAGACCACTTGTGAGGCACAAGAATGGACCTGCTCAGTGTGTCCACCAGAATACAGAACTTCCGTTGGATGCTCGTTGCCAGAAGAAAGTGCTGGAAAGAAACTGACCATTGCCAAAACATCATGACCTCCCAACACATGAGATATGAACTGGTTTCTGCCTTGTTTGTTGATGTACCAAACAACTAACAAATTGTCCACATGGACTGCAAACAGACCCCTGGGGAGGAGATGCTGAAAAGATTGCGATGTTAGGACTGCCCATATTTCCAGAACACTGATGTGATGTTTGGCCTCAATCAGGGACCAAGTGCCCTGGACTGTAGTCCCTTTGAAATACACCCTTGCATCCCAGCAGGAACGTATCCATGATCACTATGGCCCACAGGAGGGGGAACACGAATGGCAAACCTAAGGGGACCAGAAGGATGTTAGCCAACACTGAATGCAGCATTTGCAAGTTGGGTTGAGACTAAATTGGTAATGCATTTTCTAATGAAGAATGGCCCACCAGGCTAACAGTTCACTGAAGGACCCTCATGTAAAATTGTGCATGAGGGATGAGGGTGACAGATACTGCCATAGATCCAAAGAGATGCTGAAGCAAGCAAGCTGGGGAACACCAGAGCAGCAAAACCTGAGAAGCTTCCAGTTGTAATGATGATGGCCTGCATAATGGAAGTTTTGCTATCTGAGTAATAGTGTCCAGGTTGTACCCCATAGATTCTATTGCCTGAAATGGCTCCAGTGTGGATTCTTCTCAGTTGAAAGTAAACCCCAGGATGACCAAAGCAGGAGTACGGATTGTATGGCAAAGATAAGGGAGTCTTTTGAGGTGGCCATGGTGAGCCAGTAGTCTACCTAAAGACCACTAGGGCCCTTAAAAGCCAAGCCATGCAACCCAAATATGACTCACAAATTTGATTTATAGGGGGGTGATTTACTGACTGCCTCTGTCCAACAATGAGAAAAAGAAACCAGACCAGGGGGTGAATTTCCTATTAACCATCCACTGGTCCAAATTGCTCTTAAATAGGGATAATGATGAACTCTGTTTCAGATGAATGGGAAGCCTATTCCAGATAATGGGAATTCTCTCAGAAACACATCTGTCTCTCCAACTTGTCTTATTTATGTCTCAAGCAAAATTTAGGTCTTTTAATCTAGTAGTTCTGATACTGTTTGCTTTGAGGATCTGCAAAAGATTCAAAGGAGGCTCCTCATGACCTCAAAGGTGCCCCTATCAGGCAGAGAAGAGGGTCCCAGCTCAGAAGAGAAGTGAACCCCTTCCGGCACAGAGAGGAACGGCTCCGATGCCAATGTCGGGGCCAAGCTCACCTGCGCCGAGGCCCCGAGAGGGAGAACGGGGTCGGACAAGGGTCTGATGCCACTCACCCCCTCGGAGCTGACGAGGGAGTCTCGGCACCCGGATCATCCAAGGACAGAACCAATGAAGAGATTGGAGCTGACAAGGGAGCCGAAAGGTGTGGTATCGGCTCCGACATTCTGACGATTTGAGCCCCAACAAGCTCCGGCTCCGAACACGGTGGTAGAGTCAGAGGAGGAACTGTTGAAGAAACAGGGATAGCCACAGTCTGTTGAGAAGGGCTAGTCAACATTTTGGCCAGTGCCTGCGACTTTAGGAGCCTACTGACCACCCTCTCTAAGTCATGATCCGATAGCCTGGAGGACTGAGAGGAATGGGATCTATGGCTCCGCTCCGACTGTAGTAATGGGGACCTGGGAGTTGAGCGAACGGACTCTAAAGTGGGGGACCTCGAACGCTTTTGGCTCAGAGAAGGCTCCGATAGCAAAGTCGGAGCCGACTGACGTCTCGAAGTGTCGGTTCCGGCCGGAACCGACGAGGAGGCAGAAGCTCCGCTCGGCATCGGCTCCAAACAAGGAGCCGATGGTTTGGCGGGCTTTAAGGATTTCCCCAACGAAGGCTTGGCCGGGGATCCTTCTGGCTTTAACAAGCCCCTCAAAATGAGCTTATTCCTAAAGCTCCTGCAGGACTCTCGGACTGAAGGCATGACAGACCGAACAAGAGTCCTGCAGGTGTAGGGGGCCCAAGCAATAAACACAAGAAGTGTGACCGTCTGTCAGAGACATCTTCTGACAGCACGAGTCACACTTCTTGAAACCTTGGTCTCTTTAGACATGATAAAAGAGATACCAAGGGAAGTTTAACTAGTGCTTAAAACACTATACACAGACACACACACGCACTAGAACTAACAGTAACAATACCACTATAACTATAACAGTTATCACTAACAAAAACTTATCAAAAATTATCCATATATATATATATATATATATATATATATATATATATATATATATATATATATGTGTGTGTGTGTGTGTGCGTATAATACAATATAAACTATAAAGAGACAAGCCTAACCACTACCCCAAAAGGTGGGGGGGGGGGGAAGAAAACTCTAACAGAAAAATGACATCCTAAGTGGGGTCTAAAGGGGCTACATGATCAAATAAAACTAATAGAGAAGAATATCTAAATATAACAACAACACTGACAGTAAAACAGCAGTAAAAGAATTATACGACCTGGAGCCGGTAAAAAACGCAACCTCGTAGCTGAAGCGGCAAACGAGATCTGGGTATCTGACGCCTAGCATTGTGGGATAAGGGGAGGCCTCGAGCCGGTAAATAGCTCTCGAGCTTTAGTAAAAGGCAGAGTCGGAGCAGAGGATCGGCTCCGAACCCAGACAACTTAACATCTCTGTTTCAGATGAATGGGAAGCCTATTCCAGATAATGGGAATTCTCTCAGAAACACATCTGTCTCTCCAACTTGTCTTATTTATGTCTCAAGCAAAATTTAGGTCTTTTAATCTAGTAGTTCTGATACTGTTTGCTTTGAGGATCTGCAAAAGATTCAAAGGAGGGTCGAGGGATGCTTTGTACGCCAGGCAAAGATCACCCCTCAGAAGTCTGTATGACACTGACTAAAAAGACAGGGTTTGATGCAATCAGCACAGAACATTGTGTTTACTTCTTTTATTCTTTTTGTAAGGAGTATTTGTGGATGTTCCACTTGCATGTCTCTCATCAGGTATATAGCAAAGGGGGCATTATGCACTACAATGAGCCTGAGGAGGGCCTAGTACAGTGGTATGATGACTTTTCTGGACCTAGATGCCATGTCCTTGCTTATAAAGTTGAGCAACATAGAAGGATTTTCTTACTACCTTGGACACGTGGATCAAAGGCTAGGTTACTATGTACACATCTTTCCACATCCCTGACTAGTGGATCAACTTTTAAGGACGTTTGTTTGATCACGTAGTTACCTGGGGAGGTAGACTTCTCAAAAGGTACTATAATGCATTTTTTGGTATTGAATTTTAAGTCATGACTTTGGCACCATGCTTTTGTCTGTATCAGACCTTCCTGAAAGGTGTTCTCATCTTGGGGGAATTCAGCGACTGCTCCCACTTTGCAATCATCTGAAAACTTGATTAGGAAGAGGCCTTTGACAGCGGTATCTACTTCTCAAATGCCAAACAGGAGTGGGCCTAGCAGAGAGTCCTGGGGAATCCACTGGTGACCTGCCTCCTTGTGGAGGTTGCCTCAGTCAGTGAGCCAGGTAGCTATCCAGCATGTTATAAAGGGGTTTATATCTATTTCTGTAAGTTTGTTGACGATGTCCGAGTGGGGTACTGTATCAAATGCCTTAGCCAGATCTAGATAGGCAGTATGCATAGTTATCCCCCGTCCATTGCCTGAGTGATCTTTTCAAAGAAGTCCACCAGAATCAGAAAGCATGACCTTCCTTTGACAAAGCCAAGTGGGATGGATCCAGTGTCTGCAGTTCTCATATGTCCTCGATGATCATGTCCAAGATAATTATTTTATTGGCTTTGCAAATAAGGCTAGTCAGACTAATGGGTCTTTAGTTTCTAGGATCTGTTGAAGGTCCTCTTTTATGAAGGGGAATGACCATCACAGTCCTCCATTCATGTAGCACAAAGCCTATTTTAAGACTATACTTGCATAATGACTCCAAGAGTCCTGATAAGTAGTATTTTAGACTATTCAGGAGGCATCCTAGGATGCTCTTAGCATTAGTGAGTGCAAGCCAGTACACGTTCCAAAATTCCCTTGAGGTTTCTGACATAGCTGTAGAAGGCCTTATGGTTATCTTTCACCTGGGAGGATATCTTAATCTCAAAGATGCCTTTGCTTGACTTAATTAGCCCTCTTGGTTGCCTATTTACTTCGATGAGAGAGTTTTTATCTTTATGGGAATTACCCTTCCTGTTTGTTCCCATAACTTTTTTTCCTTTTGTTACATATCCTATTTAATTTGGGATGCCATCAGGGTGTTTTGTTTCTGAGGTTAGTTCTAGGCTTCCTTCTGGTTGGCACAGCAACCTCTATACAGCCACTGTCATGGTTGTACAGAGTTTCTAACAGCAATTCAGCATAGCCTGGTGTGTTCTTGGGGTTTGGAGTGACACTAAATTTTGACAAACTATCACTTAGTAACAAGTAATTTGCCTTGGAATAATTCCTGTTACTGGTTTTAATGGCATTATGTAGTTGATTTTGATTTCAAACGAGACAATTTTATTGTTGGACCTTATCAGGGAGGATGAAATATTGGTGGGTGGAGGGGTCAGTTGGGGGAGTGCAGCATTCTCCCATATTTGTAAGCATGAGGTTCAGTATGTTGGAGCCTCTAGCAGGTGTATTCACTATTTGGGCAATGTTGTTTGTGTTTATGACGTATAGGAATCTCTGTGCCTGTAGATTTGAGGCCATGCAGAATTCACAATCTACAGAGTGGTAATTAAAGTCTCCCATGAGTAAGGTGCTAGGTTGAATAATAAGTATCTCCAGTAAGTCCAAGTCTGCATTGTGAGCTTCTTGGGACATGGAGGGTGACCTATAGCTGGCTGGGACATGGTACAGGATATTATGCATGGTCATCCACACATGGAGAAAGTCCAGCACGTCCTCCTGTTTGAACACCCCAGAGGTATGCTTGTTACTAATGTATATTGAAACAGCTCCACTTTTAGCCCTTGTCTGTGCAACTACTGGTCTAAAAGTGTAGAAGGCATTGAAACCTTGAACTGACAGGGTACTCTCTGCTGCTTTAAACCATATCTCTATAACTGCACATATATCTATATTCTCAAGTGTTAGGAGGGCTTAGAGGGAGGGAGGGAAGGCATTTTTTTTTATTTAGGCTCCTAGCATTGAGCAGTAGCACAACAGAACAGAACTCGAGGTTCTGTTAAGTTGATTTTGCCGCACTGGTAGGTTTGTCAGCTTGGCATTCCCTAAAAAAGTTACTTATGGAGGCAGAAAAAGCCTTAGCCAGTATTCAAAACCCAAGGGAGAAAGGTGCAGACCATCCTTGGTAAAGCAACGTGGTCTGTTGTCCATGACCTCTCAAGCCAACACATAATGGATCCATCTCACCACCACACAAGGAAATACTGGATCCACTTACACTTGGAATGACACCAGAAAGGCAGGCAGTTGAAATCAATTTTTTGCTCATGTTGTGGCATCATTCTCAGTCATGCTAATATGATGCTCAGCGCCAAGCTCATATAAGCCTGAGACACAGTCTGAAAGCTCCATGACGTCTCTCTTCATATAGTTCAGGGATGTATATCTCAGATCACTTACAACTATATGGACTACAACAGAATCATACTGGTACCCGTGGCATGACTTGCGTGCATGCATGATTCGGCAGATCCTGGATCTAAATAAGCAACTAACTGTTATTGTCTCCTTGATCACCCTGGTTAGAGGGGCACCTGTATATCCTACAATGGAGTCACCTGTAATAACAGTCCTGGGAAGTGTGTTTGCTTGCCTTAGGGGCTTAGTGTTTGGGGCTGAGAGTGACAGTAAGTTTGGTGTTAGGTGGTATTTTTTCTGACTGCCTTTGAGCTTGATGAAGCACAGCACAGTGGGTGGTCTAGGTGATCTCTGTTGTTAAGGAAGATTGCTTCTAAGTGCCTCAGCATATGTTAGTCTGTGGGTGTTGTGTGTGTGGTTTTGACAACCTGATGTGGACTTGTATGCGAGAATTTAGCCTCCAGTGTCATTTTTTTAATTACATTTCTCGCATATTGTGTCTGATCCTTTAAGTATTAAACAGTTGTTAGCAAACATGTGACAACTGCTATACTGGCTCAAGATGCCCATATCGACCAAGCTTGCTACAGAGAAATTAGGAAATTGCATCCAGTACTTAGATTTGTGAGCTACAAGAGGGTAGTGTATTGGGGTTAGAAGGCTATTAAGGGTGTTTTGGGCAATATAAAGATGATTTACTGGGGCAGATTAAGCTAAAAAGTGCTAAATTCTACTGACTTTAATGTTTACACAATAATGAATTCTACTAAATCTGTAGGTAATGCCACTTGAGACCCAACTACCTGCTCTAACCTTGTTGGTGCTCATGGTATTTGCACTATACTGCAGCTTTACAGGTTACAGTTTTATGGCGTGCTCTACACAGAAATTTGTTTTCTAGGTGCTTGCTACTCTACGGGGTACTGCTAACCCACAAAAGACATGCAAAATTTATAGAAGCACATTCAAAACAGAAAACTAAATAATGAGCCCTCTAGGCCAATAAAGTGACTACAATATTTGACTCATTTTGCATGTTTCCCAACTCAAACAAATCAGGCACCAACCTCATGCCACAAGCATGCACACCTCATGCCATATGATGATTAAACAGAGTCCTCTTGATTTAAAAACTCAGTAGAAGAGGCCCACTTAAACTAGCTATAAATCCCTTACTGAAAGTAATTTCAAGACAGTAACAATGACATGAAAAGCATTTTTTTAACACAAATTCAATGAAATTTACACACAAAAGCAGGAAACAATAGTAATCACTCAAAACAACACAAGTGTGATTTAGCAATCAAAGATACTTAACTTTGACTGGATCGTACTGGATACAAGTAAAACGAGCCTGGAATGCAAGCTAGGACTACAAGCTTTGCTGAGATTCAGGAAAGTGAGCTGGAGACAATATGTAATAAAGGAGGTTTCACTCATGAGCAATGTTGGTTTGTTGGGTGGGCACTCAGTATCATAGGTCTATGGAAAATAATGGATGGAATGAGTACGTAAACAGCTTATACAACAGTCAAGATGAATGAAAGAGGGGAGGGAGGGTCTTTGGAAATCAGATGATCATAAGGGGGTAGAGGGCAGAAACATCCTTATAAAACAAAAAGCAGAAAGATGGGAGGGCTGGGAAGTTCTCAAGGAGCAAGCATGTTAGCTACAGAGGCTAGCAATCAAATAAAGGCAATATGGGGAGCTCTTTCAGAAACTTTAGCTTAATGTGATAATGGGATGGGGCAGACACGGAATGCAAGCATGTAATAAGCATAATGTAAAAACACTGAAGCACAAACTGGAGCAGAGAATTATCTCACTACTGAACTTCTACTACAGTTTAAGGCACTAGACTATTCAGGAATTTACCACTAACACTTTATGGAACAAATGCAGTAATAAATGATTAAGGCAAAAATCTGGTAGTGGTATGCAGTTCTGCCACAACTGTGAATTAAAGTACAAGACTTTTGTTAGCAGAGTATAAAAGAAAAATAGATAAATTTTACAAGGAATTCTACTTGTGGAAATAGAAGCGCAGAATAACTAAGGTCCCATGCAACTTGATGAAACAGAGCAGAAAAGTACGAAGTAGTATCACCACACAGGTCAAAAGTGCACTTAAATATTTAAGAAGAACTGAAATAATTAAAATAGGTTAATTTTCTTTACTTTTTTCTGAAAGGATAGTTACTCATAGGTCCACACCTCTCCAAATCTTGGTAAAAGACCCTTGTGGACCATTTTAAGCCTAGCCAATTTCCCTCAAAGGTGAGAATCAAACCCTGTGCCTTGCATCCTGTGAGATAACCACAGCACTCCAGAACACTCAGATTCCCTGGAACCGGAGTCGTGTAGCTACCACTGCCATTCATTTTAACACCTGGGCTGCTTTGATGAGACCAAACTGCAGTGATCAGAAGGGATAGTTACTGGCTCTCACTCAAAAGCCAAGAACTTTCTTGACTGCCTGGCTAATTTTATGTGAAAGTAGGTGCCTTGGATGTCCACTGTACACATCCAATCATCCTTCCACAGCAAAGGCAGTATGGAATGCACCCTGACCATCTAGAATGACATCTGTTTCACAAAGGTGTTCAACCTGCTTGGGGCCAAGATTGGCTTGAGGTCCTTATTCTTCTCTCGAACTAAAAAGAATCTCAAACACACTCCAAGTCATCTCTGGTCCAGTGAGAGCTCCAGGAGGACTCACTTGTTTAACAGCTTTGAAATCTCTACAGCTATTGTCCTTTGCTAACTGGGTGGGACATCTGGGAGGGCCTTTAGACATAGACTGGGGAAGAGAAAAAGAAAGGGGATAAATTAGTCACTAGGAATTATTCTTAGCACCTAAGAATCTTGTGTGATGGCTGACCAGGTCTGTGAGTGCAGAGGTAGATGTCCCTTGACTGTTTCTAGAGCAGGACAGTTGGGCAAGGATTCAGAAATGCTGGAAAGGTTTGTTAGAGAAGGGATCATGAAACCCTTGATGTTATGAATCACCTCTGCCTATTGGGCAGCATCCATTGGTATTATCCCTTCTGTTCTGGGAAGTACTGTCTAAGTTAAAAACCGGGGACTGGTGGAACCACAGAGGTGTTTTCCACCCTTCTGTTTGTGGGAAAATGACCTTTAAGGGGTGTAGAACTGGATGTCAACAGCAAACAGTATCTTACCTTCCTACTTACTCCTAGTAAGTCTCCCTTTAAGCTTGGGATCAAATGGGATAGACCCAACAAAGAGGGCTATTCAAAGATGATGTCTAAGTTTACCACAAAGTCAAATAAGTGCATCCAGGCATGACGGCAGAGAGTGATGTTGGCACCTGATGCCCTAGATGTTCCATTTGCAGCATTAGACAGAAGGCACATGGGCACATTTAATACAGACTGCATGGTGACTAAGTGAAACTCCACAGTTGTGACTACAGTGACTTAGAGACTTCCTTAGCTAAATCACTTTGAAGGCAAGTAAGTTGGATCATGTAGTTTAGCATCCGGAAAGTAAAGGTCGCCCAAGCATTCGTTTGCTTACTGAATCTTTCTGACGCTTGAGAATCCCTATTTGGGTATGGACTAGGGAACTCTCTTCACCCACTGCAACCACAAAAGCGGTTTGACCTCTATGATTAAGAATAATCTAAGTGAGGAAGAAGGTTTTGAGTTGTCACTACTTGCTAATAACATAAGCATAAGGGCTATGAAACCCGACGGGGGTAGGGGTGGGGTGGTGGTGTTGTATTAATGCATCAGAGTGACTATATTAGGAAAATGTATGAAATCACTGACACCCCTACATATATAGAAATCTCCTTAAATGAGTTGAATGGGGCTTACAGAAAAACTAGGGGGCACTTGGAAGACGTCTTTATAGAAAGACTTATTTCTACAGACGAATTACATTGTCTACTGATTTTCCGGTTACACCAGTCATCTTTGGGATACCCAAGATGCATAAGAATTTATGCCAGCCCCCTATGCGCCCTACTGTGGATGCGAGGGCTTCCATTACACACCGTATGGCAAGGTTCCTAGATAATGAACTAAAAGAGTTTCTTAAAATGGAACCCTTGCTGTGTAAAGATTCCTGGGACTTTTTGAGGAAGATAAATGAAACCAAGTTTGATAAATCATATGTTTTGATTACAATCAATGTGAAGGATCTTTACAGTGTAATTCCACATGATATAGGTACAGAATTTTTTTTGAATATCTTTTTTCAGTTGGTCTATCACGTGATGGGGTATAATGTTGGTACATTTACTGGACTTGGTACTGTGTAACAAGTTTGTTCTAATTGATAAGAAATACCATTTACAAGCTCAAGGGGTGGCCATGGGTGCGACATGTGGCGGTTTATATGCTAACATTGTTATGTTAGAATGGGAAAGGAGGTTTTTTTACACAGTCTACCTTCTTCCCACACAGCCACATGTGCACCCATTTCCTTGACGATATTTTTATTTTATGGAAGAGGCCCAAGGACCTAATCCATTCATTTTTGGATTATATAAATGCTACCACCACTTTCTTACAATTTACACACACCACTGAAGAGACTAGTATAGCATATTTGGATGTTTTGCTGAAAAAAGACTATATACTTAATAGATTTGTGGCTGTAATACACCGGAAGGAGACATATTCTAACAGTTTGCTCCACTTCACGAGCTGCCACCCCTTTTCTCAAAAACGAGGGGTAGTAAAGGGCCAATTTGTTAGAGCGGCCAGACTGTTGAGCCTATGGGATGACTTTGTAATAGAATGTAATAACTTAAAACTCATGTTTTGTAAGAGGGGTTACCCCAGGGAACTCACTGAAAATATCATGGGTGAAGTGGTTGAAAAAAAGAAGGAATGGCCACTTTCGGCCTATTCTAGATCCACAGACCAGTACTTCTCCATCAAACCTTGATACTTTAACACCACATCAGGGTGTTATAGGTGGGGTCCATACTGCCACATCCACAGAAGCTATTTGTAACTTTAATATGCATTTTAATCAGGGTTCATCAGAAGTGTGTTTTCTTACTACCTTTGCTTATGACTCTAAAAATGTTCTTAACATTTTGACTAAAAATTGGGAACTTCTAATGAGTGATAGTGCCATTAGGGGTTCCATTGGTGCTAAACCTAATTGTGTGTATAAGAGGGTTCGAAATCTAAAGAATATATTGGAGTGTAATGTGAATAGTACAGGATCTGGTTTCACTCAGATGGGGGAGATGCAAATTTTGTTCCCTTATTTTTGAGAATAATGAACTTAAAATCAATAATAGTAAACTAAGGTTGTGATTTAAGGTCTCATGTGATGAACATCAGGGACAAGTGTGAATTCAATGCCCTTGCTAGGCATACTACACAACACCAAGACCACACATTTAAATTATTTATTTTGGATAGAATACCTTGTTCGGAAAGAGGGGGGGGTCTGGCAGTACTTATTAGAAAAAGCGGAGCTAGTGTGGCAGCTCCGTTTGAATTCTACATGCTGGCTGGGTCTCAATGACAGTGTTTCGATTTCTAGTTTACCAAAACTAAAAGCACTGCATAGATGATTAACATAGGTTTTCTATTCTGGTTTTCCCTGTTGGATTTGCTGGTTGTTTTAGAGCAAATGCAAGGCACAGAGCTGTTTTAAATGGTAATGCATCTTGCATGTAGGATGTATTTATTATTAACTTTTTATTTTTATTTTCTATTATACATTTTTTTAACATATACTTTTAAAAAATGTTGTTTTATAGGATGCATACATATACATATATATTTTTATGGTCTGATTATTCATAATTGCTGACTTTTAAAATGCATGAGTTGTGGTTATTTTCTTTATCTGTTTTTCTGGGGGGGGGGAGTGATGTCACACAAAGTACAGTTTTGTACCTACCATAAATGTAGATGTTCGAGGATTCCATTGCTGCAGTCCTTACTATTGGGTATAGTCCGCATCCAGTCGGCCCGAATACCAGAGTATAAGGCTGACGTCGGTCAGGGCGCATTAGACTGACGTCAGTACGTCAGGGTACTAATGCGCATGACCGGCGCCATATCCTCAGTCTTTTCTTGCCCCAGATGTCAGAAGACCCTAAAAAGACAAGGCCCAAAATACCTGCACCAAAACATGAACAATATATACAAAAATATAAGCAGGTAAATCACCTACACAACCACCCCTAAACACAGAGGGAAGGAGGGAGGGTAAATTGGACTGCAGCAATGGAATCCTCGAACATCTACATTTATGGTAGGTACAAAACTGTACTATGTTCTTCGTCTTCCATTGCTGCAGTCCTTACTATTGGGTAGAATCCCAAAGCAGAGGTAAGGGAGGCTGGCAAATCATAAAGAAGCAGGAGCTGACAACATGCCTTGCAAAACAGCTGTGGCAAAACCAGCCCTAGACTTAGAGTAGATAGGAAGGTGATAATGCTTAGAGAAAGTATGCACTGAACTCCAAGTAGCTGCTTCCAAAATATCCTTAGTTGCCACCCCCCGTAGAAATGCTGTTGAAGTGGCAGTAGCCCTAGTAGAATGAGGCCTAATCCCAGCTGGAACCTCCTTGCCATGATGGGAATAGCAAAATGCAATGCAAAAGCCAATCCACCTAGAAATAGTTTGTTTTGACACAGGCTTGCCCTGCGAACTCAAAGCAAAAGAAACAAACAACTGCTGAGACTGCCTAAAATCCTTAGTCCTGCTTAAGTAATAACGCAATTGCCTGTGTACATCTAAAGTATGCAAAATCTTTTCCCCTTTATTTTGGGGGTCTGCATAAAAGGTAGGCAAATGAATAGTTTGGTTTAAAGCCACACTAGAAACCACCTTAGGCATAAAGGAAGGATTAGTACGTAATGATACCCTATCCTTATGGAAAATCAAAAGGGCTCGACTGCCATAAGGGCCTGCAACTCAGACACCCTTCTTGCAGAAGTAATAGCCAACAAAAAGCAGTCTTCCATGACAAATATTTCAATTCAGCAGTAGCCGCAGGCTCAAAAGGTTGTAGAGTAAGTTTTTCCAACACAAAATTGAGATCCCAAGCAGGAGTAGGAGCTCTACGTGGGGTCTTATATTCTTAGCCCCTCTAAGAAACTGCTTGAACAAAGGATGCGAAAACAATGGTGGGTCACAATCATAGTGAGCTGAGATCGCTGCAGCATGAATCTTGATGGAAGAGAAGGACAGACCCTTGTCCAGTAACTCAGTAAGATATTGAAGAGCCATACTCAAATTAGGCTCAGAAATCTCCAAATTCTTTGCTTTACTCCAAAATAAAAATCTCTTCCATTTTGCTGCGTACACTTTCCTTGTACTAGGTCTTCTAGCTTCCATAATCACATTTAAAACTTGTTGAGGAAGTTGAGACCTGCTGTGTTTCAACACAGAATATGCCAGGCTGCCAGAGGAAGAGAGTGAAGCTTGACATTGAGCAGATGACCGTCCTGCTGGGATAACAGATGCGGAATCAAAGGTTAAGGCCATGGAGGCTTCTTTACCAGACTCCGTAGTAGAGGGTACCAGTGTTGCCGAGGCCAATCTGGAGCTATCAAAATCATCCTTGGCCTGTCCTGTCTGACCTTTAACAGTACCTTTGGAAGAAGAGGCAGAGGTGGAAAGGCATACAGATGAAGGTTTGTCCAACTGAAAGACAGAGCATCCACTTTCCAAGCTGTGTGATGAAACCCCTTTGTGCAAAACTGTGGCAGCTGGTGGTTTAGTGGAGAAGCGAACAGATCTATGTCTGGAGTTCCCCATGACACTGTCAATTTCTGAAATACATGAAGATCCAGTTTCCACTTGTGGGGATCCATGATTTGTCTGCTTAACACATCTGCTAAGGAGTTCTGTGCTCCTGGCAGAAACCTTGCCTGAAGAGTTAGGTGCAAGCGTGGCAGTCTCCCATAAAATCATTGCATGCCTGCATAGAGGATAAGAATGTGTTCCCCTTGTTTGTTGAAGTACCACATGACAGTTGTGTTGTCTGTTAGAATCAACACCTGCCCTGGAAGAAGTAACTCCTTGAAAGCCAGCAATGCGAACTGGACTGCTAACATCTCCTTTGTGTTGATATGTAGATGCTGTAGTCTGGCAGGCCACTTGTCTTGTATCCACTTTACATTTAGATGAGCTACCCAAGCAATGTCTGAGGCATCTGTCGGTAAAATCTGACTCGCCTCTGGCCGGGTCACAGAGAGTCCCTTGTTTAGGTGACATTCCTGAGCCCACCACAAAAATACTCTTTGAAGGCAAGGTATTATTTGAATGACAGTGTCTAAATCCTGGCAGTGCTGTGTCCATACATTTCTGAGATACCATTGTAACTTCCTCATATGCAGTTTGGCATTGGGAAGCACCAGAATACAAGATGCCATGAACCCTAATGCTTGAAGGACTGTCTCTGCAGTCAGCACGGACTGATGAGATAGTTGATGGAAGTAAAGTGACAGACTCTTTTGTTTGTCCGGGGTTAAAAGGCCATCTGGGCTGCTGTATTCAGTCTCACACCCAGAAAGCACATGTCTTGAGAGGGTACTAGACTGGACTTTATTTCGTTCACAGAATACCCTAGGCATCTTAGCACTGCTATAAGATATTCCAGATGCTGTAGAAGGTCTTCCTTTTCTTGAGCCAGAATCAGGCAGTCGTCTAAATAAGGATAGATTTGAAGTCCTTGTAGCCTGAAGTAAGCTATCACTGGAGCCAGAACCTTTGTGAATACTCTGGGCAGTAGATAAGCCAAAGGGCAATGCAGAGAGCTGATAATGAGAATCTCCAGCTTGAAACCGCAGATACTTCCTGTAACTTAGCCTGATATGCACATGAAGGTAAGCTTCCTTGAGATCTAAAGTTACCATCCAGTGATCTTTGCCCAGCAGGGTAAAAGCTGTTGTAACGTCAACATCTTGAACTTGGGAATGTCCAGATAAGTGTTGAGGAGAGATAAATCCAAAAGCAGTCTCCACGTGTTCCCCTTCTCTGGTACTAGGAACATGCGAGAATAAAATCCTAGGCCCCTTTCTGACACAGGGACTGGTAGAATGATGTCCAACACCCATCTGTCTTGAGTAATTAAATCCCAATTTCCTTTGAAAAGAGACAGTTGTCCTTCCAAAGGAGCTGCCAGACGAGAATCTACTGGCAGTTGAAAAGGCAGGTCATTGGGTCTGTTTACGAAAGGACTGACCCCTGCCCTCACCAGAAGTCTGAGCAGGTGAACTCCCTGTTCTAGGCCTAAAAGAACCTTGAGCCCTGCCCCTACCACGTCTAGACCTACCCCTAGACTGGGAATCATAAGCAGGACATGTCCACCCCTTAGCAGGCCAATTTCTACTAAACTTGGTGGCTGTACCTGCAAAAATCTTTAACAGTTTGCATAGACTTAGCTTTGTCCTCCATTTTCTTTAAAACTGCTTCCACAGGTGAACCAAACAACACATCAGACTGTAAAGGAGCATCCAAAATCCTTGTCTTAACATGCTCAGCCAAATTTTGATCCCTCAACCAGGCATGCCTGCGAAGAACAGAACTAGTGGCAGCCACCCTCGAGGAGGCCTGCACAGCATCAAAACCACATTGCAAAGAATGCTTGCCCACTTGTTCAGACACATAAACTAAATCCAGCAAGTCTTTACAATCAATACCTTCCGCCAAAGCATCCACCTTAGATTTCAATTGTGAAAGGAGATAATTTTGATATTTCAGCATGTGAAACTGACAATTCAACGCCTCATGGCTAGAGTGGAAGAAGTATACACTTTCTTACCCCACCTATCTAACGCCCTTGCCTCTTTGTCAGTGGGAACAGGATTTTTAACCACAGAGGCCTTAACACCTTTAGGCCCCTGAGAAACAGTTTCTGGGTCCGCCCTAGGACTCTTAAATAAATACTTATGAGCTTCGGGCACCCTATAGTACCTATCAGGTTTAACAGGAGCAGGAGGCAAAGAATCAGGGTTCAGGGAAGCCTCTGCAAAAACATCTTCCACCACATTCAACACAGGAGGTATAGCTAAGGGCCTATGCTGGGGTAAAAACAAGAATTCCCTAAGCCTCTTCCTGGAATCAGAGTAATCCTGGCCTTCCCATTTAAAGTGCTCCCTCATGGAATGCAGAGTCTCTGAAAATGAAAAAGCCGAAGGAGTGGCATCATCCACATCAGAATCAGAATAATGAGGATACTCCTGCAAATCTTCCGCAGAAGATTCAGAAGCCCCTGAACCCTGTTCAAAACTGTCAAACTCTGGTTCCACTCTAGGCCTCTTATCAGGAGGGCCCATAGAACCTCTAATCATAGTAATCAAATCTTCTGCCATTTTAAGCATATGTTTCTTAGGTACAGAACCCGAAAGGCTAGGAGAAGCCCCTACTGAAGCTGAAGTTGGCCTACCTCTAAAAGAAGTTTTGGCAACAGAAGGAGAGGCTCTAACTACTCTGGGAAGAGAGGGAAGAATAGTTACCTGAGAAGCCCCCTCAGCCTGGCCTGCCTCCTGAGAGGGTACATCCTGTAACAGTAAAGTTTCTGCCTGAGACTCAATAGAAACTCCTGGCAAAACCTCTGGCTCCACAGAGCCATCTAAAGAACCGACGTCTGGGACTGCCGGTTCATCAACCCTAGGCTTCGCTGTTTTGTCCTTGCGCTTCTTGGATGAAGCGGGCGCCGGAGCATCCGACGGCATTTTATAATTGCAACGCTTCCCAAACACTAATCTGGCACAGTCTAACCTCCTCTTAATAGTGCGTTTGTTAAACTTAGCACAAGAGCGGCAACCAACAACGTCGTGCTCAGGCCCTAAACAAGGTATACATAATGTATGGTAATCCCTATGAGGTATTTGTTTCCCACAAGAAATACAGTTATTCACTTTTTCTGACATCCGGTTAAAAACTGAGGCAAGAAAAAACCAAAATATTCCCCAACGGGGTACTTAGCCAACTCTGATTCGGTCTGAAACTCCGGTTTCGGAAATATTTCAGAACGCCAACCTGCACTCGCAAAACTGCTTCTGCATCGGATCACGCGGCAAAAAAGACTGAGGATATGACGCCGGTCATGCGCATTAGTACCCTGACGTACTGACGTCAGTCTAATGCGCCCTGACCGACGTCAGCCTTATACTCTGGTATTCGGGCCGACTGGATGCGGACTATACCCAATAGTAAGGACTGCAGCAATGGAAGACGAAGAACATCAAATTTATTTAAAGGATATGATGTCTATTTGCTGCCATCTGATGAAGTTGCATGTTAATGTGTACTTTTGAGGACAAAAGCATTTATGGTGGCTTAATCCTCACTTGGTGGAGTTTTTGTTTGCTTTCTGTGTGATTTGGATTATCTGCAATAAATATTTTTGGAGAGGAATCAGTTTGCTGAGAGTTTTCTTGGATTTTGTGGTTTTTGGACTTTTAGTTTCATTTCTTACTGCAGGACAAGGCAGGAGACAAGGTGAAAGTTCCTTTGATGCCTTTGCCTGTGATTGAGAAGCCATTTCAGAGGGTAGCTGTGGATATTGTGGGGCCTCTGAATACCCCAAGTTCCAGTGGAAAAAGGTATATCCTAGTGGTAGTAGATCATGCTACCAAATACCCTGAAGCGGCAGCCCTGTCCTCCATTGAGGTAGAAAAGGTGGGCAATACTTTGTTAGAGATTTTCAGCAGGTTAGGTTTCCCAAACAAAATACTGACTGACAGAGGTGCCAATTTCATATAAGACTTGCTGGCTTGTCTGTGGAAGAACTGTGGGGTGAAGCACCTAAAAACCACCCCCTACCATCCCCAGACTAATGGTCTTGTTGAGAGGTTAAACTCTACACTCAAGTCCATGCTACAGGCATTTGCAGACCAGTTCAAGAGAGAGTGGGACAGATATTTGCCCCATCTGTTTGCTTACAGAGAGGCTCCCCAGGAATTCACAGGTTTTTCAGCCTTTGAGTTGCTGTATAGGCATAGGGTGAGGGGACCTCTAGATCTGATTCAAGATAAGTGGGAGGGTGAATGTGAATCCTACAAGGAGTCTGTTGTGGCATATGTCCTAAACCTCAGAACAAGGCTCAGAGAACTCCTGGGCTTGGCCCAAGAGAACCTGGCAGACGCCCAACAGCAGAAAAAGGTCTGGTATGACAGGAATGCTCAAGCTATTGAGTATTCTGTATGGCAGCAGGTAATGGTTCTCATTTCTGTCAGACACAACAAGCTGCAGGCAGCCTGGCAGGGACCCTACAAGGTAGTAAGGAAGGTCAGTGATGTTAACTACATGGTAGAACTGCTAGGCAGGGGCACAAAGTGTACTATGTTAACATGATGAAACCTTACCATGACAGGGAGGTCCTTGTGCTGAGTATTTGCAATGGATGGTAGGAGGAGTCTAAGGGGGATCTGGTGAATGAGCTCCTCAGTGAGGCTCAGACTGACACCTCAGTGGAAGGGGTATAGCAATGTCCCAGCAGCTATCTCCTACCCACGTTCGAGAAATCCAAGCAGTGTTACAGGAGTTAGGGGCATGTTTACTGGGAAACCAGGGTGCACCCACCTGGTGCAGCACCATGTGGATACAGGACCTCAAAGGCCTATTAAGCAGGCCCCTTATTGGGTGTCTGAGAGACAAACAGACTCTCTGAGGAGGAGATGCAGGAAATGTTGGAACTAGGGGTAATTCAGGGGTCCAGCAGTCCCTGGGCCTCCCCAGTGGTGCTGGTACCAAAGAAGGAAGGCAGCACCAGGTTCTCTGTGGACTACAAAAAATTAAATGATCACACTCAGTCAGATGCATACCCCATGCCTAGGACAGATGAAGCCCTAGAGCAGGTGGGTGGTGCTAAGTATCTTACCACTGCTGATCTTACCAAGGGTTACTGGCAGGTGCCCTTGACTCCCAGTGAGACTCCTTTGGGCTTCTATGAGTTCACAAAGATGCCCTTTGGGATGAAAAATGCCCCAGCGACTTTCCGGAGGCTGGTAGATCATATCCTATCAGGAGCAGGAGATTTTAACCTTGCTTACCTAGATGATCTCGCCATCTACAGCCATTCCTGGTAAGAGCACCTTCAGTATGTCAGGGAGAGGTCCTGGGCAGACTACAGAGGGCAGGGTTGATCAGAAAGCCCAGCAAATCTCAGGTGGGTATGGGAGAGGTCTCCTACCAGGGATACAGAGTGGGGAGTGGTAAGATCAGGCCAGAGCCTGCCAGAGTGGAAGCCATTCATGCATGGCCTGCCCCTGTTACCAAAGTGATGGCATTCTTAGGGACAGCGGGATACTACAGAAATTTTGTCCCCAATTATAGTACCATAGCTGCTCCCCTCACAGACCTGACAATACAAAACAGGCCATATAAGGTGGTGTGGACCCTAGCATGTGAGCAGGCATTCCAGAAGCTTAAAGAAGCTTTGGCAGGACCCCTGTGTTAGCCAGTCCATATTACAGTAAAGAATTTGTTTTACAGGTGGATGCCTCAAACCATGGGATGGAGACTGTACTTAGCCAGGTTTCCACACAGGGAGAAGAGCACCCAATGGTATATATCTCAGTCGTAGGCTCCAACCCAATGCTATGCAGCTGTAGAAAACGAATGCCTAGCCATAGTGTGATCATGCAGAAACTTCAGCCTTACCTGTACGGAAGGAAATTCACTGTAGTTATAGACCACAATCCCTTAAAATGGCTACATCGAGTCAGCTAGCAAAATGCCAAGTTACTAAGGTGGAGCCTAGGGTTGCAAGCATATGATATGACAGTGCAGCACCATAGTGGGGTTAGCAATGCTAAAGTAGATGGACTCTCAAAACAGGGAATAAGGTAAGGTATGCCCAGACAGGCTCAACCCTGTCAAACAACGTTTCTCACGGGTCACTTGTAAAACTAGCATGAATTTTCGGAGGTGGGGGTGTGTGTGATATAGAGAAATACTGCCAGTCCAGCTATATGGAATTTTGTAAATAGTTCTATGTCATTTGTGAATACTGGTATGATTTGTAAAGAACTGTATGTTATGCACTGAGATAAATGTAACCACAGCATGCCCTGCTGACTTAGAACAGAAACACATATAAACTATATACCTCTACAAATATATGTTTTAACAGTAGAAACTGGAACATACAGAGATAACCTGCAAAACTTCAAAGAAAATAAGCTGGAATTAAATTGTTTTATGATTGTGCTATAAAAGTTAGTTTCAATGCAGCAAGGAAGCAGGATGTCTAAAACTAGGGTGCCTTCTGCATTGTTTTAGAAGTGTTTTACTGTTTTATGTCTTCTAGCAACTGCAAATATCTGAAGGTTATTTATTTTTCACAAGGAGATGTCAAAAGCTACAATGGGGGTTTAGCTTGGGAACTTGTCAGGTGACAAAAAGTGATGTCATCCAAGCTAACACAGCAGTAATATTTGATATTAATTTAAGAACTCTCTCAGAGAGAGACTGTGTATTTTGTCTTGGACCAAGCAAGAACATCCACTCATCATCACCATCTACACTTGCCTTGCTGCAAGTAACACTTAGGGCATAACATCTCTTTTAGATATAAAAAGGAACACTGTAAAGATTAGTTTAGATTTTTTTCTGTCTTTATTTGAGACTGTCCTGCAATGTTATTTTAAAATAGTTCCTGTTGATTTTGATCTCTGAAATTACTATGTTGATTTACAGAGTATTGTCTTGTTCTATTATTTATTATTAAATATATTTAAACCTATCTTTGTGGCTATTTGTGAGACATATTAAAGCTCTTAGAGTACTTGCATATGTATTTGGTAACACTGTACAGGCCGCTCTTGAATAGCCTTGCAAGTCTTGGTCAGACTACCATTTGAATAACAGTAACATTGCACAGTAGGATTGGACACTCTTTGTAAAGGCCTTATAGTAGCTAATAAGCAGGGGTTGGTGGCAGTGTAAACTACCTTACAAAGTGGGCAGAAGGGGGCATAGCTAGTAAACCTGTGCCAGCCTTCCCCAGGTGTGTGTGAGACTGTACATAAATCAAATCTCAAAGTGTGTGTGTGTGTGTGTGTGTGTGTGTGTGTGTGTGTGTGTGTGTGTGTGTGTGTGTGTGTGTGTGTGTGTCAGCTACTTGGGCAGGGACACGAAACACTGGTTGGACAGAGAGGGTGCTGGAGGTCTTGGCCCCTCAGTTGAGATCTTAACCATACAGCTGTGCCAGTGGGAAGTCTTATTGGGGATCTGGAGAAATAGGGAGAAATCATTCCCAGACTGAACATTAGTGTGTGTACTTGTCATCCTCCCAGTGTGTACATTCCCTAACTGTTGGCAGTGGTGTGGATTAAGGGTCCTTAATTACTGGGCCAGTGCAGGGGCGTCACATGCATTTCTGTTATTGTCTTCTTAACATCATACATTTCGGCACTGTATTAATTCAGGAGTGAAAAGTAGATCTCATTCTGCGCATCTACAAAACAAACAGCATCAAAACCACTAGATTCAAGGATTTAAATTATGCTTGTGGCATAAAGAAGACATGTTGGTGAGAGACATGCGTCTCTCAGAGGATTCTCATGCTGTAGAACAGGATCCCCATCTATGTGAAGCAGAGTCCATCTTTAACCCTATTTAAGTGCAACCTTGACCAAAGGATGGGAAATCTGAAATACACTCCATGTTTGTCCCCCCCATGACACTGATAGACAAAGACAGGCAGTAATGCCTAAACTAACATAACCCCTCATAACCTCTAAAAACTTCCTAACATAGCTCCCTCCTAATAAATACCCATGATACACAGGGACACAAATGGGTTGAATTGCACGGTTGGCTTATAAAGATCCTGGTGGTTTTTGGCCTTGTACATAACTATGAACAGTTTTAGAAACTAGAGGATTCCCCTGATTGTAAGCGACAAAAAGTTTTTTTTTTTTAATCTTTAGCTCTAGCCAAATAAAACCTGACTAGTTTACATACATCTATTCAATAAAGACTTTTCTCGCCTTTATTCTGACGATCATGATAAAATGGGAGAGCTGAATTGCTCAGTTAAGGGTAAATTCAGGAACCTGTTTTGCATACAGGAAGGGTTGATGCTCAGACTCATTCTGTCCTTGTTATAAAAAGAAAGGTTGAATACACAAGGATAATTCAGATACTCTTCTACTAGACACTAAGGCAACCAAGACAGACTTCGAGGTTAGGAATTTTAAAAATGACCTAGGTGCTGATTTAAAGGGTGCTTGTATTAACTTTTCTTTTACCTTAGTGATCAAGCACACAGTACTCCTTAATAAATTGTCTGACCTGAAAAAGAGCAAATAAAAGAGCATCTACTAACAGGCAGAAGTGGTTACGCCATATTAATTAGTTCACCTAAGTAATGCAGAACTGGGGTGCCCTCTTTTGAAATTGGTATCAAAACAATGGACAGGACCTAACAAAAAAAATTCCATTTAAATAGATAAGATTTCACAGTAGCATTTTTCCCCTTCTTAAATACCTGTACCATGCCCCACATAATAAATGTGCCTAAAAGGAATCAAACACCTATCATTCAAACTATTAGACTGAGGGTTTAAAGATCTGGATGCTATTGTCCTGTGTAAGCTAGTCTACCTTGTGAGATAGTTTTTGGGTACTGCCCTTAGCCAGCTGCATTAGAATGGAGAACAGTTTTATTTTAATCAATGGGGAGGTCACTAACATCATCTTTATATGTTCTCTTATCTTCTAATGAACCTTGAAAATGAGACTAAAAGGATACATGACACACAAGAACATCCTCTCCAGGGAAATAAAAAAAAGACATCTGTATTTCCAGCCTCTCTGCAAACTGTCCTGGAGGAGAACAGTTTTAGTCATCTTTTGTACTTAGAGGTAAAGAGATACACTTCAGGGATCCCTCACTGGTACTCTGAAAGAAAACCTCTTACAGTGGCATTCACCTATGAGGGCTTTTCCTGGATATGCTTAAGGAGTCTTCCACTATCTTCTGCTCTGACACAATGTATGCTGCCAGTAGAAAAAGTCAATGTTGAATGGCTAAATCTTAGGCTACTATTTCCAGGCTGCAAAGTGGGCAAGATATTGTCCCCTCTCCCTTTATGTATCACATTACAGTAATGTTGTCTGTCACCTGTAACATGCCAGACTCCATAAATGCAGTTTTAGAGCTTTTTGACATTGATTAAGAGCCATCATCTCGGAGACTGATATAAGTTCACTGTGCCTTGATCTCTTATGAGACTGCTCCCTAAGCTAGGTTCAAGGCATCTGTAACCACATTCTCAAGGAAGACTGGATAGAACTTGTTTGGCCCACCAGATCAATAACTTCTTTACAAAGTGGAGAAAGTACAGTTGTGTACACTTACCATAAACGTAGATGTTCGAGTATATTCACTGTTGCAGTCATTACGTTTGGGTTATCTGCTTGCAGGTAGCCCTCAGCCAGCCTGAATATCAAAGTCTTGGATTCCTGCGTCGGATGCTGTCTCTCCTTCCATGATGTCAGGTCGTCAGGGGTATAAAACATGCAGCCGACACCATTTTATTCAGTTTTTCTTGTCCCAGATGTCAGGTGCCCCCCAAATGGGGAGCTGATTATATATATATATATATATATATATAGATATAGATATAGTTATATATATATATATATATATATATATATATATAAAACAGCAATATACATGTAAATGCACTTTTAGCAACACAAACTTTATCTTCATCTAAAAGCAAATACACCACAAAGGCTTTAGAATATAGTGAAGGAAAGAAAAGTTCTAGAAAGAAAGGGGATGGCGGGTGGGTAACCTGGACTGCAACAGTGAATACACTCGAACATCTATATTTATGTTAAGTGTACACAACTGTACTATGTTCTTCATGTTTCACTGTTGCAGTCATTACATTTGGGTAGAATCCCAAAGCTATGGATGGGAGGATGGAACTAAATAGCATTAGGAGTGGCTATAAGGCCCTGCAGAACTGCAGTGGTAAAGCCTGCCCTGGACTTAGAGAAGAGAGGCAAATGATAATGCTTTGTAAAAGTATGAACAGAGCTCCAAGTAGCAGCTTCTGGAATGTCTTTGGTTGGAACTCCTCTGAGAAAGGCTGCTGAGGTAGAGGCAGCCCTGGTGGAATGTGACCCGATTCCCTTGGGCACTGGTTTACTGTGATGCAAGTAGCAGAAATGAATGCAGTGGGTTATCCACTTAGAAATAGTCTGCTTTGATATAGCCTTCCCCTCTGATCCTGCAGAAGATGCCACCAGTAGCTGCTCAGACTTTCTTAGAGCTTTGGTCCCGTTTAAGTAGAATCTTATTTGTCTGTGTACGTCCAATGAATGCAGAATCCGCTCCCCCTTGTTCTGCGGATTTGGGTAAAATGTTGGCAGGTGAATAGTTTGGTTAAGAGCCACACTGGATACCACCTTAGGCATTAAGGAAGGATTGGTCCTGGGGGGCACCCTGTCCAGGTAAAATGTAATAAAAGGCTCCACAGCCATGAGGGCGTGTAGTTCTGAAATCCTTCTTGCTGAAGTGATTGCCAAAAGGAAAGCTGTTTTCCAAGATAAAAGCTTTATATCCGCAGTAGCTGCTGGTTCAAAAGGAGGCAGGGTGAGTTTTTCCAGCACAAAACTGAGGTCCCATACAGGAGTTGGTGATCTTCTGGGAGGCCTTAAATTTTTGGCCCCTCTAAGATACTGTTTTAGCAGAGGATGAGAAAAAAATGGGAAGCTCTGTGTTGTAATGAGCCGAGATGGCAGAGGCATGGATTTTTATTGAAGAAAAAGATAGGCCCTTGTCAAGCATCTCAGTCAAGTATTCTAAAATCTGAGGAATATTTGGTTTTGCTGTGTCCATTCCTTGTGCTTGGTTCCAAGCACAGAATCTCTTCCATTTATCAGCATAAGATTTTCTAGTACTAGACCTTCTGGCTTCCAAAATGACATCCATCACAGATTTACTGAGAGGTGTTGTTTAAATAATTACATGATCAGCCATGCTGCCAGGTTCAGAGTTTGGAGCTGAGTGTGCAGAATATGACTGTGCTGAGACAGCAGATGAGGTATCTGAGGCAAGTATCAAGGAGGGAGTTGAGACATATTCCTTAGAATTGGGTACCAGTGCTGGCGAGGCCAGTCCGGGGCAATTAGGATAATTTCTGTTTTTTCCTGTCTGACCTTTAGTAAGTCCTTGGGGAGAAGAGGCAGAGGAGGAAAGGCGTAGACTGACAGGTTTTTCCAACTGAAGGATAGGGCATCCACTTTCCATGCTTGTCTGTGATAAGTCCTTGTGCAGAATTTGTCCAGTTGATAATTTTGGGGAGAGGCAAACTATGTCTGGGCTCCCCCATTTTTGTGTTTCCACTCGTGAGGTTCCATAAGATTTCTGCTTAGGTTGTCTGCCAGAGTATTTTGTTTTCCTGGCAGGAATTGTGCTTGAAGATGTACTTGGTAAGTCAAGGCTGTGTCCCACAATGTCATGGCTAGTCTGCAATGCCATGGCTAGTCTGCAAAGGGGGTAGGAATGTGTACCCCCCCCCCGCTTGTTTATGTACCACATAACTGTGGTGTTGTCCATCTTTATCATTAGTTGTCCTGGATAAAGTAAGTCCTTGAAGGCTGTCAGGACATTCTGAACAGCTAGCATCTCTTTCTGGTTGATGTGCAGATGCATTTGTTTTGGGTTCCATATGCCCTCAATGCATCTCCAGGCCAGATGGGCCCCCAAGCATAGTCTGATGCATCTGTAGTTAGGGTTTGGGTGGCAGGGGGTAGAGTGAAAGACCTTCTCTTGTTTTGGTGACATGTCTCTGCCCACCAAAGAAACTCCTGTTGAAGGCAGGGAATGAGAGGAATCATTGTTTCCAGACTGTGACAATGTTGACTCCATAAACATTTTAGATACCATTGAAGTTTCCACATATGCAGTCTTGCATATGGAATTAGTAGAATGCAGGATGCCATGAACCCCAAAGCCTGCAGAATTGGTCTTGCAGATAACTGGGTTTTTGTTGCCATCTGTTTGAAGTATATAGTCAGTTACCTTTGTTTGTCGGGCATAAGGTAAGCCATCTGGGCAGTTGTATTCAAGCTTGCACCCAGGAATGTAATTTTTTGAGAGGGTACCAGTTGTGATTTCTTTTCGTTTATTGTGTACCCTAGGCATGCTAGAAGCCTTTTTACAAATGCCAGATGTTGAAGAAGAATGTCCTTGTTTTCTGCTTGAATGAGACAGTCGTCCAAAGTAAGGATAGATTTGTATGCTTCTTTGTCTGCAAAATGCAATTACTGGTTCCAGGCGCTTTGTAAAGACCCTGGGCACAGTAGATAAGCCAAAGGGCAGTACAGAGAGTTGGTAATGCATAAATCCTGCCTTGAAGTGGAGGTATCTTCTGCATGATTCCGTTATTGGGATATGCAGGTATGCCTCTTTTAAGTCTAGAGTCACTAAACCAAGCGTTCTTGCCCAGCATGGGCAGTAGCTGTTGTAAAGTCAGCATTTTGAATTTTGGAATGTCCAAGAACGTGTTCAAAAATCGATAAGTCCAGTACTGGACGCTAGTTACTGTCTTTTCTGGGTACCAGGAACAGTCTTGAATAAAAACCTTGTCCTTTTTCCTGTTCTGGTACTGGTTGAATAGCTCCCATATCCATGAGGGATGTAACATGTTTCTGAGCCTCTGCCCACTGATTTTGTGGCGGATCTGGCCAACCGTTTGGAACTGGCAAAGTATGGAAATGAAATATGTACCCCTGGGATACTATGTTTAATACCAACTTGTCCTGGGTAATTACCTGCCAATTTTGAGCATGAAATGCTAATTCTCCCCCAAGGGGGTTGCCAAAAGATAAGTGCTTGGTGATGGTAGAGGGAAGTCATTGAGACTGCTTACTGTAGGGTTGTGCTTTGTTTCCTCCAGATTTGGAGGTAGAGGCACCCCATTGCTTTGACCTGTAAGAACCCTGTGATTAGTACCTAGAGCCTTTTGAGCACCTGGATTTGCCTTGTGAGGCTCTGCTGGACACAGGAAAGGACCAATTTTTAGTAGGCCAGTGCCTACTGAATCTAGATGGCTGCACTTGTAAGAAATATTTTACAGTTTGCATAGATTAAGCTTTATCTTCCATTTTCTTTAAAACCTCTTCTGCCTTATTACCAAACAGAGTATCATGCTGTAAAGGTGCACCCAACAATTTAGCTTTAACATGATCAGGCAGATTTTGCTCCTTGAGCCAGGCATGCCTTCTAATCACAGATCCAGTAACTGCAACCCTGCAAGAGGCTTCCAAGGAATCAAAACCACATTGTAAAGTATGCTTTCCAACCTGTTCTGCTGCATGCAATAATTCCTGTAATTCTTTATTTTCCACACAATCAGAAATCAACATCATTTTCTGTTTCAATAAGCCCATAACATGCTGTTGATATTTAAGCATATGAAACTGGCAGTTTAAGGCCCTAACTGCCAAGGTTGCAGACATATAAACCTTCTTTCCCCATCTATCCAGCACCCTGGAATCTCTATCAGAGGGGGTAGGGTTTTTGGCTGTAGAGGCCTTTACACCTTTGGGACCCTGTGAGATAGTTTCAGGATCAGCAGCAGGATTTTTGAATAAAAAATTGTGGGAGTCAGGAACCCTGTAATATCTGTCTGGCATACTAGGAGCAGGAGGTAGGGAATCAGGAGCCATGCTTTATTCCGAAAACACAACAATGTCTAATACAGGAGGTATAGCCAAAGGCCTATGCTGAGGAAGAAGGAGGAAATACCCAAGCCTCTTTTTTGATTCAGAGAAATCCTGACTCTCCCAATGAAAATATTCCCTTAAAGTATGCAAGGTTTCTCCAAAAGAATAATCCTCAGGAGGAGATGCAGATGGAATGGATTCTTCTGCATCTGAATCCTCATAGAGTGGTATAGAAAATTTCTGATCAGAAGAGGAATCGGAAGAAATAGAAAACTGATCTGAAGATTCATAATCAGTGTCTTGCCTAGGCCTCTTAGCGGAGGGGGGAACCCCTGATCAAGGTAATTAAGTCCTCTGCCATTTTGATCATCTGTTTTTTAGGCATAGGGGCCTGAGAACATGGCTCATGCGTCTGTTTTTTAGACTTAGAAGTTGTTTTTGTTTTTGAAGCTGGCATTGGTTTTATATAGAAATGTTGAGGCCTGAAAACACCATCAGAAGCCGGTGCCTGCTCAGCGGCTCCGGACCCATCTGAGGGTGAGACATCCGCGGTTCAATACTCTGAGAATCTCGCAGCTTACCGGACTCCGCATGGGTCTCAGTAGAGGACTGTGACTCAAAAGTAGCAGGTATCAGGGGCTGCAAAAGTGCCTCACTGAGTACCGGTGAACCGGCGACTGGCTTAGTAGAAGCTTCGTCATCGGTTTTGGACCTCGACGGTCTGTGTCTGTCTTTTTCTTGCGTTTTCTGTGAACTCCGGTAGTCGGATTGCTATCCGGCGACATTTCAGGGTAATTAAATCTGGATCCAAAATATTTTGAAGCAAAAATGTAACAACGCTTAATAGTGCATTGGTTAAATCTAGCACAAAACCGACAGCAAGGCACATTATGATCTGGGCCTAGGCAAGGAATACAGTACAAATGAAAATCCTTATGAGGTATTTGCTTCGCACAAGTAATGCAATTATTAACTTTTACTGACATTGGTAAGGAGCAAGAAAAAGTTTCCCCAACGGGGTACTTAGCTTTAATTGAAGACTTTGGTTCCGAAACTCGAATGCAAAAATTTCAAGAGTCGGCCGACCGGCACTTGCGAACTGCTTCTGCTTCTGGCACCGCACGGCAAGAAAGACTGAATAAAATGGCGTCGGCTGCATGTTTTATACCCCTGACGTCATGGAAGAGGAGACAGCAACCGAACCAAGACTTTGATATTCAGGCCAATTGAGGGCAACCTGCCAGTAGATTACCCAAATGTAATGACTGCAACAGTGAAACATGAAGAACATCCAGGATTGCAACAGTGAATACACGCGAACATATATTACACCATACCTCGACTTGGCCAAAGCCTCCGACACAATCCCACACTCGGGCATTACTGATAAACTTGGCAAACTGAATGTAAACTCCTTTGTTGTAAGATGGGTTGTCAAATGGCTCATAAAACTGTCACACACACCATCAAAGTGAGTAACTCCACATCAACCAACAGACTTGTCACTAGTGGGGTGCCACAAAAGTCCGTGCTGGGCCCCCTACTGTTTGGTACATACTTCTCAAAAGTTCAGGTCAAAACTAAGGGGATATGGCTGACCAAGTTTGCGGAGGACTGCAAACTGGGTGCAATTACAAATCACCAAATGATGTCAACATACTTCAGGAGGGTCTTACGCTGACCAACGACTGGTGTTTTAGTCACAGACTCAAACTAAAAACAAAGAAATGCATCATCATTCCCTTTGGTAAAAACACTGTCCCTTCACACTATCAAATCAACAATACCCTACGTAAAAAGTTCAGTTGTCTACACTTACCATAAATGTAGATGTTCGAGTGTATTCACTGATGCAGTCATTACATTTGGGTTATCTGCTTGTAGTAGCCCTCAGTCGGCCTGATTAACAGTCTTGGGTCCTGCGTCGGTTGCTGTCCATTCTTACATGATGTCAGGTCATCTGGGGTATAAAACATGCAGCCGACACCATTCCATCAGTTTTTCTTGCCCCAGATGTCAGGTGCCCCCTAATGGGAAGCAATTAAATCTATAATACAAGGATATACCTCCAACAAAAAAGCAAATACACCAAAAAGCTTTTTGAACATAGTAAATGAGAGCAGAGGTATAGCCAAAAGAAGAAAGGGGGCTGGAGGGAGGGTAACCAGGACTGCAACAGTGAATACACTCGAACATCTACATTTATGTTAAGTGTACTCAACTGTACTATGTTCTTCATATTTCACTGTTGCAGTAACTACATTTGGGTAGATTCCCAAAGCTACAGTTGGGAGGAGGAATTTAGATAGAATTAGGACCAGCTATAAAGACCCGCAAGACTGCAGTGACAAAACCAGCTCTGGATTTAGAGAAAATTGGCAAATGACAATGCTTGGTGAAAGTATAAATAGACCTCCAGGTAGCAGCTTCTAGGATGACCCTTGTACGGATACCCCTGAGAAAGGCTGCAGAGGGAGATGCAGCCCTTGTTGAATGGGGTCTGATGCCCTGTGTGATAGGTTTTCCATGGTGCTTGTAGCAGAAGTGAATGCAGTGGCCAATCCATTTTGAAATGGTTTGCTTTGAAATAACTTTCCCCTCTGTCCCTACAGCAAATGCCACCAGCAGTTGTTCAGATTTTCTTTGAGGTTTAGTCCTGTCCAAGTAGAATCCAAGTTATCTGTGCACATCTAAGGAATGCAGTATCCCGTTCCCCTTTGTTCTGTGGGTTAGGAAAGAAGGAAGGCAAATGAATGGACCAATTAAAAGCCACACTGGATACCACCTTGGGCATGAAGGAGGGATTGGTTCTGAGGAACACCATGTCCACATGAAAGATGATGAAAGGCTCCACTGCCATAAGGGCCTGTAACTCAGATACCCTTCTTGCAGAAGTGATTGCTAAAAGGAAAGCTGTTTGCCAGGAAAGGAATTTTAAATCTGCAGTAGCAGCTGGCTCGAAAGAAGGAAGAGCGAGTTTCTCCAAGACAAAGTTAAGGTCCCAGGCTGGAGTTGGAGTTCTCCTCGGTGGCCTTAAATTTTTTTCCCCTCTGAGGAACTGCTTGAGCAGTGGGTGAGAGAAGAGGGGAGACTGTGTGCTATAATGAGCTGAAATAGCTGAGGCATGAATTTTGATGGAGGAAAAGGACAAGCCCTTATGAAACATCTCAGTCAAATATTGTAGAATCTGAGGTAAACTGGGCACTGCTGCGCTCATCCCTTGAGACTGGTTCCAGGTACAAAATCTTTTCCATATTGCATTATAAGATTTTCTAGTACTAGGCCTCCTAGCATCTAAAATGATATCCATCACTGATTTACTGAGGGGTGATAAAGGAGAGATTATGTAATTAATCAGGCTGCTAGGTTCAGGGTTTGCAGCTGAGGGTGCAGAATCTGGTTCTCCCACTGAGGCAGGTGCCATGGGGACAAGAGTGACACACTGTGCAGGAGGTGGTACCAGTGTTGGAGTGGCCAGTCTGGTGCAATTAAAATCATCCTTGGCTTGTCCTGTTTGATCTTTAGTAGTACCTTGGAGAGCAGAGGCAGAGGAAGAAAGACAAACTGATAGGTTTTTCCAGCTGAAGGATAGAGCATCCACTTTAAAAGCTAGTTTGTGGGGAATCCTTGTGCAAATTTTTTCCAGTTGATGGTTCTGGGGGGAGGCAAACAGGTCTATATCTGGGCTGCCCCATTTGCTTGTGAACATGTTGAAAATCCTTGGTTCCAGTTTCCACTCATGTGGATCCATGAGGTTTCTGCGTAGTCCATCTGCCAGTGTATTTAGTTTTTCTTGCAGGAACTGAGCTTGTAGATCCACTTGGTAGCTCAAAGCTGTGTTCCACAATGCTATGGCTAGTTTGCAGAGGGGGAAAGTGTGTGTACCCCACCTGCTTGTTTATGTACCATACGAACGTGGTGCTGTCCTGTCTTTCCCATTAGTTGTCCTGGAAGAATGTGGTCCTTGAAGGCTGTCAGAGCATTCTGTAACGCTAACATTTCCTTTTGATTTATGTGTAGGTGCATTTGACTTGGGTTCCATTTGTCCTGAATGCACTTCCCTGCCAGGTGAGCCCCCCCCCATGCATAGTCTGATGCATCTGCTGTTAAGGTTTTGGTGGCAGGGTGTAGTGTGAATGGTAGTCCCTTGTTTTGGTGGCAGGCCTCTGCCCACCAAAGGAACTCTAGGAATAGGCAAGGTATGACAGGAATCATAGCTTCTAGATCCTGTGAATGCTGACACCATAGGCTTTTGAGATACCATAGTAGTTTCCTCATATGCAGCCTTGCATATGGAATTAGAAGAATGCAGGAGGCTATGAACCCCAAGGCTTTCAGTATTTGCCTTGCAGATAACTGGGATTTTGTGGCCAGTTGTTTGAAGTAGGTTGTCAAATGAGTCCGTTTCTCTGGCGTGAGGAAAGCCATCTGGGAAGTTGTATTCAAGCTTGCCCCCAGGAACAGGATTTGTTGACAGGGTACCGGGTGTGATTTCATTTAATTTATGGTGTAACTCCAGACAAGTCATTACCCTTTGAAGAAAGGCCAGATAATTCAAAAGTATGTCCTGGCTTTCTGCCTGAATTAGACAATTGTCCAGGTATGGATATATTTGAATATTTCTGCCTGCAGAATACAATGGCTGGAGCTAGGCACTTTGTGAATACTCTGGGCGGAGTAGATAAGCCAAACGGCAGTGCAGAGAACTGATAGTGCATGTAGCCTACTTTGAAGCATAGGTATCTTCTGCAAGACTCCATGATAGGGATGTGCAGGTGTGCTTCTTTTAAGCCTAGTGTTGCCAACCATGCATCTTTGCCTAACATAGGAAGCAGCTGGTGAAGAGTCAGCATCTTGAATTTTGGAATCACCAGAAAGGTATTTAGAGTAGAAAGGTCCAGGATAGGATGCCATGTATTGCCTTTTCTGGGTACCAGAAAAAGTCTCGAATAGAAACCTTGCCCCTTTTCCTCTTCTGGTACCAACTGAATAGCCCCCATGCTTACGAGAGAGAGAGAGAGAGAGAGAGAGAGAGAGAGAGTAATTGATTTTGGGCCTCTGCCCACTGATTTGGGGGTAGATCTTGCCACCTGCTTGGTGTTGGTAAGGTGTGGAAGTGAAATCTGTATCCTTGGGACACTATTTAAAACCCATTTGTCCTGGGTAATGAGTTCCCAATTTTTGGCCTGCAGACCAATCTTTCCGCCTAAAGTAGCATTCAGTTGGGAAGTGCTTGGAAGTTTTAAAAAGCAAATCATTGAGATAGTTTTCCATAGGGGGGAGTCTTACTACTCCCTGATTTGGGTGCGAAAACCCCCCACTGCTTAGTCTTGTGTGTCCCCTGAGACTGAAACCTGAGGTTTCTGCTGTGTTTGGGTTTGGCTTGAGAAGACCTGGAAGGGGCTGGAAAGGACCAATTCTTAGATGGCCAGTGTCTACTAAATCTAGGAGGCTGAACTTGTAAGAAATCTTTAACAGTTTGCATAGATTTAGCTTTATTTTCCATCTTTTTAAGAACTTCCTCAGCCTTGTTGCCAAACAGGGGGTCCTGATTTAAGGGAGCATCCAACAATTTAGCTTTAACATGATCAGGCAAAGATCGTTCCTTTAGCCAAGCATGCCTTCTGAGCACAGACCCAGTAACAGCAGCCCTACAAGAGGCCTCCAATGAATCAAATCCACATTGCAAAGTATGTTTTCCAACCTGTTCAGCAAAATGCATTAAAATCCTGTAATTCTTTATTTTCCGCACAGTCAGGAATCAACATAATTTTCTGTTTAAGCAATCCAATAATATGTTGCTGATACTTTAACATATGAAACTGGCAGTTTAAAGCCCTAAATGGCCAAGGTTGCAGAAGTGCAAACCTTCTTACCTCATCTATCTAGCGCCTCTATCAGAAGGGGTAGGACTTTTAGCAGTAGAGGCCTTAATGCCCTTGGGTCCCTGTGAAATAGTCTCTGGATCCGCAATAGGATTCTTAAAAAGGAACCTGTGTAAATCAGGATCCCTGTAATATCTGTCAGGTTTTCTGGGAGCAGGAGCAAAGAATCAGGGGCCAAACTAGATTCCGAAAAAGCATCATCAACAATGTCTAGTACAGGAGGGATAGCTAAAGGCCTATGCTGAGGCAGGAGTAAGAAATCCCTAAGCCTCTCTTTTGAATCAGAAAAATCCTGGCTTTCCCATTGAAAATGCTCCCTTAGAGTATGTTAAGTTTCACCAAAAGAAAAATCCTCTGGTGGGGAAGCAGAAGGAATAGAGTCCTCTGCATCAGAATCCTCATAAGTAGATAAGGGCAAATCCAGATCATCAGAAGAATCCGAATCAGAATCCTGGTCAGAAGATTCAAACAACTTCAGTCCTAGGTTTCTTAGAAGGGGGAGGATGGCTTCCCCTGAGTAGAGTAATAAGATCTTCAGCCATTCTTACCATTTGTTTTTTAGGCAAAGAGGCCTGCGCATGCAGCCTGGGCATTGGTTTTTTAGGCATCATTCGAGATTTAGGCCTAAATGAAGAAGGAGACACTGATTTAATATGCAAGTCCGTAGGCCTGGATATACCCCTCAGAAGCCGGTGCCTGCACAGCGGCTCCGGAACCATCCAAGGTAGAGACATCCACGGGTTCCATAGTTGAAGCATCTCTTGGCATACCGGACTCCGAATGGGTCTCAGTAGAGGCCTGCGAATCAGAAGTAGCGGGTATCAGGGGCTGTGAAAGCACCTCACTGAGTACCGGCAAACTGGCAACTAGCTTAGGAGAAGCGTCATTGACAGTTTTGGATGTCGGCGGCCTGTCTCTGTCTTTATCTTTGCATTTTTTCGAAATCCCGGTAGTTGGATGGCTAACCGACGACATTTCTGGATAATTAAACCGAGAACCGAAATATTTATAGACAAAAATATACAGACGACGGACAGTGCGCTGATTAAATAAAGCACAAAACCGACAGCAAGGTACATCGTGGTCAGGGCCTAGGCAAGGAATTCAGTACGAATTAAAAGCTTTATGAGGTATTTGCTTTCCGCAAGTAATGCAATTATTAACTTTTACTCACATCGGTAAGGAGCAAGAAAAAGTTTCCCCAACAGGGTACTTAACTTTAGTTGAAGACTTCGTTTCTGAAACTCAAAAACTAAAATTTCAGGAGTTGGCCGACCGGCACTTGCAAACTGCTTCTGCTTCAGGCACAGCAAGAAAGACTGATGTAATGGCATCGGCTGCATGTTTTATACCCCTGACGACCTGACGTCATGGAAGAAGGGACAGCAACCGACGCAGGACCCAAGACTTTATTAATCAGGCCGACTGAGGGCTACTGCAAGCAGATAACCCAAATGTAATGACTACAACAGTGAAACACGAAGAACATCTATGAAGTGGTAAGGGATCTGCAATCACAAATAGACTGTGACCTTAACTTTGACTATCATGCATCTACTGTAGTGAGGAATGCTTTCTACATAACTCACTTGATTAGCAAAGGCATTGCCTCTAGAGCAAAGGAAGTTATAACTCCTCTATACTAGTCATTAATCAGGCCCATAATTGAGTATAACACCCCTTTTGACATGTACCATACAAAGCACCTACAGCAATTGGAGATACCTCAGAGGTTTCCAAGAAGATCAGGGGGCTCCAGCACATGCCTTACACAGACCAAGTAAAGTCCCTGTCACTATCTCAGTACTGTACAGACTTCTTAGAGGAGACTTATGCCTCGCTTACAGAGCAATCTTGGATCCAAACCAAATTAATTTTCTGCACAACCTTAAATCAAACGGGACTAGAGCTACCCATTCCAGGGACCTAAATATGGCCTGCAACATGAATAGGAAGTGCTGGAGGGACAGATTTGTCTCCCAGTGACTGCCACATCTTTGGAATAAGCTGCCAATTCATGTGAAGCAGAGCACCTCTATGACATTGCTCAAAAGGATCCTGGGTGAGTGGATGGGGCACCATAAATTCTTACCGGGGATATGGATGGGGGAACCGTAAATTCTTACTGGGAATAGCACCCACAACCTTCCTGGACATAAGCAGTCATTACTAAATACAATCCTGTGCATTGACTAAAGTATCTATGGTATCATATCGGGATGAAACAGCTAGGCTTAAAATGACCTCAGGGTCGATAGGACAGTAACTTCCTATAAGACGGAATGAATGGGCATGGTCAGAAAGCAGAAGAGAGAGAAAAAATATAAACAACCATACTTCTTAATCAAGTCATCTCCAGTGAGCAGAATCCGAAAAATGGGAGAAGGGTGAGCATCTATCGTCTAAAATTACCCTTAGTCAAGGGATGCAAAAATACAGAATATTTTTCAATAAAAGTGTCTTCAAATTATGTGTTACATAAAAATCAAATAAATCTAAGATCCTGTCCTATGCCTTTCATAGTCCTTCTGTTTCATCATTTCCTCATGCAAAGAAACAGTCTGAAAATGAAAACCTGATGCTGATGCTGCATCATTACTTGACAGAAAAGTGGAAGGGCCATGCATTGCTTCAATGCTCTTAAAAGTGTTGGCCAGCAGTTAAAGCTACATCTTCTTCAAGCTTAGGCTTCTTAGATGATAGTCCTGTCTTTCCTTTGATAGGCAAGAAAAAGCTAATTTAAATGGGTTAACTTAAGCTGTAAAATGATATTAAAATAAATGCCCTTTTGAAGCCCTCTCATTCTCACTACAATCAGTGCCACTGTTATTAAATTGTAACTGTTATTATAAGGCTTTTGGTTTAAGCACTTGGGCTTCAAACCAGCTGTTTTACATTAAGAAGGTTTGTGGTCTGCACTGTTGTGAAAGGACAGGTAGCGTACATCCTTCTAAGTTAGGAACTGCTGAATGAAAGCTCAGTGTCTGTTATTCCAAAAGTGTATTAGTTCTGGGTTAAGCACTTGGTCTTCAGGCCAGTTATTCTACATTAAGAAGGTTTGTGGTCTGCACTCTTGTGGGAGGAGTGGCTAGATTCTGCCCTTCTGAGCTGGGAATTTCTGGTTAAAGGCTTATTGAGCATGCTTACTTGAACTGTTTCTTTCTGAAATCGGCATGCCTTGTTTGCTGTAAAATATACTAGATTCAGGCCTGCTGGATCTAGCTTTGTTTGCATAACTTGTGCACTGATCCAGGCCATCATTTTTGGAGAAGGTTTCTCTGTACCCTAGTTGCAGGAGTGTGCAGTTAATACTTGTCTGACTGAAGACTGCTGGAACAGGGTTCAGTTTTGTGCTTTTTAAATGGTTAATTTGGGTTAAGTGTCGTTTTGATTGTATCTGCTCTATTTTCTGGGGGGGGGGGGAGATATATATATATATATACACACACACACAGACACACACACACACACACACACACACACACACACACACACACACACACACACACACTTGTTTCCCACCTTTCTGAACTAGTATAGTCCAGTTTTCAGGTCAGTGCTGAATCCAGGGCTGTGTTGCAAGTTTCTGTGTTGCCCATACCTTAATTGGATAGAAGTAAGTTTCTCTGGTCACCTGTGAGAGAGGGGAGCTTTGAACAGCCTACCTGTCCGTGGAGGAGTGGTTTCAGCCCATAAGTTAGTATTTATTAGCCATTTTGGGCTAATTTCTCTCTCTTTCACTTCCCTGCAATAAAAACCACATTTGCGCAGTTTTTGCACTTGTATTCTGCTCAGGAAGTGCCTTCCAGGTGTTCTGCAGAGTCTACATCAGCTGAGAGACAGAGACTTTGGAGTGATTAAGTATAATTTTTCTGCTTTTCTTGCTGTCAAACTAATTCCGCCTAAAATACCAGTTGTTTTAGCGTTTCTGTGATTTAAAAAGTTTGTTATTGCTACATACTGTACTTATTTGCTGCCTGCACTTGAATTAAGTTGTTTTTGTGTTTAAATAATCTGTTTAACTGTTGTTGGCTACACACTAAAGTGTGATGGCCTTTTCTGTGCATTTAAAGTGTTGTTTTGATTGTATCTGTTCTATTTTCTGAGAAAAAAACAAAAAAAAAAACAAAAACATATACTTGTTTCCTGCCTTTCTGAACTAGTACAGTCCAGTTTTCAGGTTATTGCTGAATCCAGGGCTGTGTTACAAGTTTCTGTGTTGCCCATACCTTACTTGGATAGAAGGAAGTTTCTCCGTTCACCTGTGAGAGAGGGGAGCTTTGAGCAGCCTATCTGTCCCTGAAGGAGTGGTTTCAGCCCAGAAGTTAGTAGTTTATTGGCCATTTTTGGCTACTTTTGATTATATCTGCTCTATTTTCTGAAAAAATATATATATACTTGCTTCCTGCCTTTCTGAACTAGTATAGTCCAGTTTTCAGGTTATTGCTGAATCCAGGGCTATGTTACAAGTTTCTGTGTTGCCCATACCTTACTTGGATAGAAGGAAGTTTATCTGTTCACCTGTGAGAAAAGGGAGCTTTGAGCAGCCTATCTGTCCCTGGAGGAGTGGCCTATCTGTCCCTGGAGGAGAGGCCTATCTGTCCCTGGAGGAGAGGCCTATCTGTCCCTGGAGGAGAGGCCTATCTGTCCCTGGAGGAGAGGCCTATCTGTCCCTGGAGGAGTGGTTTCAGCTCAGAAGTTAGTAGTTTATTGGCCATTTTGGGCTAATTTCTATCTCTTTCACTTCCCTGGGATGAAAACCGCATTTGCGTGGTTTTGTGTGTCGGGTAGCTAGAGTTCAACTATTCTCGGGTCCACAAAGCCTACTCTTCAATTTTTCCCTTGGAACTAGACAAAACTTCAACTTTAGCACTCAAACCATTCATTTCACAGTCAAGCACTTGCTTAAAACTCATAGCAAGCACTAATTAACCCTAGCACTTGACCCTCCTATACTGTCCAGAAGGACAAGGCTCTCTATTCGTCCCCACCAGCCAATCAGAAAAACAGCTTACTCTACCTGTTAAGGCATGTCTAAAGGGCAGTTTCCAGTGTACTCTCCAGTCCAACTGGTGAATCTGGGCATTTTGAGGCAATGTTACAAATGCCTCATGTACACAGACAACCATCTCCTCCTACCACCAAACACTAATATATGTGAGAGATGCAATTATACAGCCAAACTGGAGGCAAAGCTCTCTCAACCCAAGACTGGAACTGACAGTCAAGAGGAGAATGGTAATACTTGCAACATGCCACCAGTCTCACACAGACCTAATAAACCAACACTGGCAAATAACACATAGGAATACATGAAAACATACTCGGAGGCTCTAAATAAAAATCTGCAAAAGCAACAGAGACCTCCAAAGCAGACATCCAAGCAACCTCCACACCCCATTACCAACCATGAAACACAATTCACAATCAGTGTGACACGCAATCACAACCCTTAAGGCAAAACAACATACCCAACACACTAGTAATAGGTGACTCTTCAGTCAGGCACACTGATGTCCCACTAACTAGGCTGGACAAGGAGAAGGTTACAATTAAGCTGCCTGTTGGGAGCCAGATCCGCCACATAACACAAGCACTCAAGTCACTCCAGAACAAGTACAAATATGACTCTGTCATTGTCCATGTTGGTGTGAATGACCTGAGACGTACCACCCTGGACTACATGAAAAGAGACATGAAAGAGCTCTCTGATCATGTAGCCCAGGCTGGTATGACCCTGACCCTGAGTAGCATCCTGCTCTCACCAAGAATGATGTCACAGTATAAAGAAAAAATGATCAATTTCAACAATTGGCTAAGTTTCTGGTGTCATTCAAAGGGGATCCAGTATCTGTTAGCCTGGGATGACGTGCTCGACAAGCCACATTGCTTCGCAAGAGATGGCTTGCACCTGTCACCCTTAGGCTTTTGAATACTGGCCAAGGCTCTTGCCGCCCCCATAGTGCCTTTTTTAGGCAAGGCTCAAAAGACAAACCCACCACCATAAATAGCACAAGTAACCAAAAACTGAGGGTAATGCTACTGAACGCCAGAAGTCTAAACCTCAAAATACATGCACTTGAGGCACTCCTCAGTAGGGAGAACATCGACATCTGTGCAGTAACAGAAACCTGGTTTAAGGCTCCTGAGAGCACTCAAGCACTACTAGGCTATAACTCATACCATACCTTTTGGCCACAGAACCAGGACCAAAACACAAAAGGCGGGGGTGTATCCACATTCATCAAGCATACCCACACCTCCAGGTTAGTGGCGCAGCACAATGCCTCAGAGATCATCCATGTGCAACTAACAACAGACAAAACTGCAATCCAAATTGTAGCTTGCTACAGTTCACCCACCATGACCCAAAATCCCCATTCCGCATTTCTGGAGACAATGGAAAATATGATGGTCCTACCCAACACCCTAATACTGGGTGATTTCAATTACCCAAACATAAACTGGGAGAACTACTCAAGTACTAACTCCCTTGCCCAACCTTCGTTGAATTTATAAACTCAAATGTCCTAGATCAACTAGTCAATACCCCCACCAGAGGGAACAACATATTGGACCTGGTCATCACCAACATGGGTGACCAGTGTTCCACACCAGAGGTCAACCCCTCGCTGGTTAGATCAGGCCATAGACTAATTCACTCTGGATTTCCACATTCTGCCCCCACCTCCAATCAAGGAAACCACTGTGAAAATCTTTTCAAAAGCAAACTTCACGTTGCTTAAGACAGAGGTGGAAAGGTTCACAGCCCCCATGCTAAAGGACAATGCTGTCCAAGCTGCTAAAACCTTTACAAAGGCACTCTATGAGCATCTGCAGGAATGCATGGATTGTGCTATCCCAAGTAAAACCAAGAATCACTCCTCCAAGAAAAGGAAACCAGTCTGGTGGACCCCTGCCATAAATAAGCTATACAACAGAAGGAGGAAACTAGTACAGAAAAAGAGTAAAATCCCAAGAAGGAAAGACATCCCTGATCAGTATCAGCAAGAAACTACAATCCCTCATTAAATCATCCAAGGCTAGTTTCGAAAACAAAATTGCCAATGACTCCAAAGATAACCACAAAGCATTCTTTAGCTATGTCAAGAACCTAAATGGAAACTCTCACATCTGCTCTGAGTTACTGCAGAATGGCACAAAATACACTGAACTGACTGATATTGCCAACATTCTGGCAGACAGGTTTAGTGCAAACTTCACCCCCCTCTCACCCCCTAAAGGACATTGGGGGCGTCTCACCCTGGTGTCTGGAGCATTTCTCCCCGGGCCCCCGCTGAAAACAGGCTCTGTGGAACCTAGTCGGACATTCCCGGTCAACAAATGTTAAATAAATAAAAAAATAAAAAATAAAAAAAGTAAAGGGCCGATAACCATACCAGAAGAATGTAGGACCCTGTCAATCACCGACACACAGGTTAAAACAGCCCTATCCAAAGCCAAAAACACAGCTGCAATGGGACCGGATGGTATCCCAGGCTGTGTCTTACAAGAGCTCCAAAATTAACTAACCCCTCACCTAAACACACTGTTCAAACTCAGCCTCTCTACAGGCTACGTACCCACAGAATGGCGCACAGCAACAGTTATCCTGCTCCACAAAGGTGGAGCCACAACGGACCCCGGGAACTATCACCCTATAAGCCTGACTAGCCTGATCTGCAAGGCTATGGAGCGCATCATCATGGAACTCATTAACAGAGACATTGGGAACCTCCAAACCTTGGCCCTACCCAGTTTGGCTTTGTTAAGGGCAGATCATGCCTCCTAAACCTGGTGGACTTCTTTGAGACAGTTAATAAGGCATTAGACGAGGGAAAGGAGGTCCACACAGCCTACCTAAACCTCGCAAAGGCTTTCGACACCAATCCCCATTCTAGTATTATAGACAAGCTCACCAGCTTGAACATAAACCCCTACATCACGAGATGGGTTGCCAGCTGGCTCATGGATAGAACCCACATGGTGAGAGTTGCACGCTCTATGTCTGACTCTAAACCGGTTACAAGTGGCGTCCCCCAGCGTTCAGTCCTAGGACCCCTCCTGTTCGGTATATACTTCTCAGAGGTACAGGAAAGCATAGGAGGACTATGGTTGACCAAGTTCGCAGACGAATGAAAACTAGGGGCCATAATAGATTCCCTGGCTGATACAGGCACCCTCCAGAAGGGTCTCACTGAGACGGTTCCTGGTATCAAAATCATGGCCTCAAACTAAATGCCAAAAAGTGCATAGTCATCCCCTTTGGAAAAAACAAAGTACCCACGAACTACCACATAGGTGGTAGTCTCCTAAATACAGAAAATGTAATAAGGGATCTGGGGACCCAAGTAGACAGTATCCTTTGATAATCATATTTGCCAAGGTGGTTAGAAAATCCTTCTATGTGGCCCACCTAATCACAAAAGGGTTCGCATCCAGAACAAAAGAGGTTACTGTGCCTCTATTCATCACTCATTAGACCCATCATAGAATACAACGCCCCATTTGGGATGTACCTTACAAGACAACTGCAACAGATGGAAAGACCACAAAAGTACCTCACCAAGAGGATTACTGGCCTCAAACAGATGCCCTATGCAGCCTGACTCAAGAAACTCCAGCTGTATTCAGTTGTATATCACTTACTCAGAGGTGATCTCTGCCTGAAATACAAGGCCATGTCCAACCCACAATTGATGGACATGCTCCACCTAAAAAAAACAAATCCCGGAGAGCCACATGCTCTAGAGATATAAACCTCAACACAATGATAAATAGGACATGTTGGAGGGACAGATTCCTGTCCCAGAGACTCCCCATGCTTTGGAACAGGATTCCAATATATATCAGGCAGAGCCCCTCACTAACACTCTTCCAGAGAAATCTTGACAGGTGGATGGGAAACAGAAAATTTACCCGGGAAACACTGCAGTGGCTCTGCTGGACAGTGGTGCAGGGAACTAATGGCTCTGCTGGACAGGGGCACAGGGAACTAATCTAAGGGGGTTGCGAAAGCCAACCCATTCTGGCTAAGCTTATAAATGCCCTTGGTCAGATAGCCTAGTACTTACCTATGCACCTTATCTAAAGTGTCATCACCACAGTTCTGAAATCATAACTATAAATGGAAGGATGTGGAGGCACATTGCACACTTCCTCCTCATCTTAGCTTTAAACAGAATTTTCCCTAATAAAAACATATGTGAATCTGTCACAGTCAAAACAGAATAACTGGATAGGGCTCTGAACACTATTTAAGTTATTGTCTCATTTTTATCAGATTCCTTGTGCTGTTGACAGTCAGGAGTGTTGTGAAGCTGTAACACCTGCCCATTACGAAATTGCAAGTACATCAGAAAAAGCAAAAATCACCCAATGCTTGAGTGCTGCTCCTCTGTCTAAGGAGGACAGCCTCATTCTCTAAAGGGCAATTCTAACACTTGACAAAGCTGGTGCACAAAACACAATAAAAAACCTGGGCAAACCCAACCGAGAAAAACAGTAGCAAACAGATTACAAATAAGCAGCAAAAAGAAAAACACTGAAGGGAAAATGTTATAAAACGTCAGACACTACAACTGACATGCAGCACTATGCAGTACTTCAAAAGCTTGCATCATTCATTCCCTGATTAGCTGCTTAAACCAGTTCGGGGAACAGTGAAGCTGAAACCTATCCCAGTGTATGAAAGGTACAAAAATATAACCTTGAACAGGGTGCCAAGCCCATCGCAGGATGCACATACCCACCCACTCTCACATAAAACACACACCTACAGGAAATGCTAGAGGAAATCAGACTCACCTTCAACACATCTTTAGAATGTGGGAGGAAACTGTAGAACCCAATGAAAAAGTACAGTTTTGTACCAACCATAAATGTAGATGTCCGAACTGGATAGCATCTGCAGTCATAACAAGTGGGTTGTCCTGTCGTCAGGCAGCCTTGCAGTCGGCCGGATTCCAAAGTCCGGGTCCGGCTTCGGCTGATGTCGCACTCCACCCGACGTCATCTCTGTTGGTCTTCGGGTATAAAAGCATCAGCCGACGCCATTTTCCTCAGTGTTTCTTGCCCCAGATGCCAGTAGCCCTCTTGCAGGGTAAAATTTGGATAGATGCCAATGTTTCCAAATAGATAGAGGTAAACACAACAATAAGCATATATGTACATATATACAAACAAATACACCATAAAAGACTCCCCCCCAACAGCTAGCTATTAGGAGGGTAAACACCCTAGGAGTACCACAGAGGGGAAGGAGGGAGGGTAATCCTGACTGCAGATGCTATCCAGTTCGGACATCTACATTTATGGTAGGTACAAAACTGTACTATGTCATTCATGGATGCATCTGCAGTCATAACAAGTGGGTAGAATACCATAGCCAACTAGGGGAGGATAAAGGTAGATTATGGTGTGTTTAGGATCCCTTGCAGTACAGCAGTGGCAAACCCTGCTCGGGATCTGGAATAAAGAGGCAAATTATAATGCTTGGCAAATGTATGCACGGAGGTCCAAGTAGCCGCCTCAATAATGTCTTTGGTTGCCACTCCTCGTAAGAAGGCTGTGGTAGTGGCTGTTGCCCTTGTAGAATGAGGTCTTATGTTCTGTGGAATTGGTTTTCCATGGAAGGAGTAACAGTATCGTATGCAATTTCCTATCCATTTGGAGATTGTCTGTTTGAAATAGCTTTTCCTTCCCTTCCTGTTGCATAGGCTACAAAAGGTTGGTCAGTCTTTCTGCTATTTTTGTTCTGTCCAAGTAGTAGCGTAGCTGTCTATGTACATCCAAGGTATGCAGTATTCTTTCCCTCTGTTTTGTGGGTTGGGAAAGAAGGTAGGTAGGTGGATTGCCTGGTTTAAAGATACTCTGGATACCACCTTAGGCATAAATGTAGGATTAGTCCTCAAGGACACTCTATCTTGGTGGAAGATTAGGAAGGGTTGCACTGCCATTAAGGCCTGTAGTTCTGAAACCCTCCTTGCTGAAGTAATTGCCAGTAGGAAAGCAGTTTTCCATGACAGGTGTTGTAGGTCTGCTGTTGCTGCTGGTTCAAAGGGTGCTAGTGTCAACTTTTCTAGCACAAAGTTTAAGTCCCAAGCTGGTAATGGTGGTTTCCTTGGAGGTTTTACATTCTTGATTCCTCTGAGGAACTGCCTGAGCAAAGGGTGCGAAAAACAGGTGGATCAAAGCTGTATTCTGCTGAAATAGCTGATGCATGTATCTTGATGGAGGAGTAGGACAGGCCTGAATGAAGAAGTTCGCCAGATACTCCAGAATGTTAGGCATATCTATGTTTGACACATCTTTTCCTCTTCGGTACTCCAAATGACAAACCTTTTCCATTTTCCAGCATAGTTCTTTCTTGTTGAAGGTCTGCGTGCTTCAAGAATAATGTCTTTAACTCTTTGGGAAAGTTCTGGATTAGCTGCTGCTATGTGATGTTCCATGCAGTCAGTTGCAGCGTTTTTAGGTTTGGATGTATGATGCTGTAGTTGTTCTGAGTTAACATCAAAGGCATCAGGGTATTGGCCACATGTTGTTCGAGACATGCTCTTCAGTAGTGGGTACCAGTGTTGTCTTGGCCAGTTTGGGGCTATCAGGATTATCCTTGGACGTTCTTCCTTGATTTTTAGTAGTACCTTGTGTATCAAAGGAAGAGGTGGGAATGCATATGCTGTTAGGCCTTTCCAGTTGAAGGAGAGTGAGTCCACTTTCCATGCTAGTGGGTGGAATGTCCTTGTGCAGAATTTTTTGAGCTGGTGATTGAGAGGTGATGCGAATAGGTCTATCTGTGGCATTCCCCATTTCTTTGAGATGGTCTTGAAGATGTCCGGGTGCAGCTTCCATTCGTGGGCATCCAAGTGGTTCTGCTTAGTATGTCTGCTAGAGTATTGTCTTTCCCGGTACAAATATTGCCTGTAACTGAATGTTGTAGCTGAGTGCCAGGGTCCACAGCTCCAAGGTCATTCTGCATAGGGGTATGAATGAGTGCCTCCCTGTTTGTTGATGTACCACATGACTGTGGTGTTGTCTGTCCTTATCATCAACTGGCCCTCTTTGAGGAATGGTTTGAACTTTTGGATTGCCAGTTTTACTGCCAGCATTTCTTTTAGATTGATGTGCAGGTGAAGTTGATCCTGTGTCCACAATCCTTGCACGCATTTGTCCAGCATGTGGGCCCCCCATCCTAGGTCTGAAGCGCCTGTTGTGATGGTCTGGCTTGGTTGACATCTGCGGAAGGGCAGGCCTGGGTTTGACTGGCATGCCTGAGCCCACCATAGGAACTCCTGTTTTAAGCATGGAATTAGTGGGATTTCTGTTTCTAGACTGTGTCTGTGTTGGGACCATAAATTCTTTAGGTACCACTGCAGTTTCCTCATATGTAGTCTGGCAAATGGGACCAAGATTATGCATGATGCCATGAAGCCCAAGGCCTGTAGAAATTTTCTTGCTGTTAACTTGTTCAGTTTTGTTAGTGCCAAGAAGTAAAGAGGAAGTTATTTTTGTTTTTCTGTAGTCAGGAATGCCATTTGTTGTACTGTGTCCAATTCCGCGCCCAAGAATGTCCTTGTTTGGGATGGTATCAGCCTTGACTTTTGTAAATTGACTGTGTATCCCAGTCCTTGTAGCAAGTAAATGACCCTTTGTAAATCTGTTGTCAGCTTGCTTTTGTTGTCCCCTTGTAGCAGGCAGTCGTCCAGGTATGGGTAAATTTGAATTCCTGTAGTCTGCAATGGGCGATTACTGATGCCAGGCATTTTGTGAATACTCTGGGCGCAGTAGATAAGCCAAAGGGCAATGCTGAGAATTGATAGTGCTCTGATCCTGCAAGAAATCTGAGGTATCTTCTGCAGATTGGTCGAATGGGGACGTGCAGGTATGCCTCCTTGAGATCTAGAGTTACCAGCCAAGACTCCTTGCCCAGCATGGGAAGAAGTTGCTGTAGGGTCAGCATTTTGAATTTTGGGACAATGATGTATGTATTTAAGGTGGACAGGTCGAGAATTGGTCTCCAACTTTTTCCTTTCTTGGAACTAGGAATAGTCTGGAGTAGAACCCTTTCCTTGTTCTGCTGTTGGCACTCTTTCCACAGCTCTCATGTTTGTTAACTCCATTATCTGGCGTAGAGCCTCTGTTTTTTGATTTGGAGGTAGATTTGGCATTCCTCTTTTGACTGGTAAAGTGTGGAAGTGAAACCGTAACCTTGATCTATGGTTTGTAAAATCCACTTGTCTTTTGTTATGTAGTGCCAGTTCTTTGAAAATAAGGTTAACTTTCCGCCTAGAGGAGCTGCTATTTGTTCCCTGGTAGGCGGATTTAGGATTAAGTCACTGTGGTTGTGCTGATGTAGTGGCAGTGGCTGTGTCTGTGCCTCTGTTGTTACCTTGCCACTGTCGCCCTCTGTAGGCACCTCCTCTGGATTGGTTTCTGCCTCTGGAACGTCTATTCCTGCGCCTTTGAAATTTTGTGGAGTCAGGAAAGGACCAATTTTGGCAGGCCAGTTCCTGCTAAACCTTGGGGTTGAACCTGCAAGAAATCTTTAACAGTTTGAACAGATTTTGCCTTTTCTTCCATTTTCTTCATAACCTGCTGGGCAGGTGTACCAAACAAACTTGTCTTGTCCATAGGAGCATCTAGCAACTTAGCTTTAACATGATCCGCAAAGCTTGTTCCTTTAGCCATGCATGCCTTCTTATCACTGTGCCTGTCATGGCTGATCTAAATGAAGCCTCCAGTGCATCATAGCCACATTTTAAGGAATGGTTGCTAACCTGTTGTATGTTATTTACCATCTCTAATACATATTTCTTATCAAGAGATTCATCAGTAGTTAGTTTTTAGTTAACTGATCAAGCATAAACTCTTGGTATTGTATCATGTGAAACTGACAGTTTAAAGCTCTAGCTGAGAGAGTAGCTGAAGTGTAGACCTTTTACCCCATCTGTCTAGTGACCTTGCTTCCCTTTCAGAAGGAATAGGGTTTTAGCTGTGGTCGCGGCTACTGCCTTGGGACCCTGGGATATAGTTTCTGGGTCTGCAAGTGGGGCCCTGTAAAGGTGGTGATGAGTATCTGGCACCCTGTAAAATCTGTCTGGTTTGGCAGGGGCTGGGGTAAAGAATCTGGAGCGAGCAAACATCATTGCAAGCTTAATCCACCACAGTGGGAACAGGTGGTAAAGCTAAGGACCTGTGCTGTGGGAGGTGCAGAAAGGTCCTAAGTCTTTTCTGGAGTCTGAAAAATCCTGTTGCTGCCATTGGAACTGTTCTCGCATGGCATGCAAGGTTTCCCCAAAGGAGAATTCTTCTGGTGGGGAAGCAGCTGGAATGGATTCTTCAGCATCAGAATCTTCAAAATTGGAGAAGGGAGCCTCAGGCTGGTCAGTTATGTCTGATTCATCAGCAGAATCATCAGAAGACACTGGCTCAGGGGGCTCTGCCCTAGGTCTCTTCTCTGGGGGCTGAGAGGCCCTGTCTGGGTGAGATTGAGATCCTCTAATTAAAGAAATTAAATCTTCTGCCAAAGAAAGCATTTGAGAACTAGAAGAGGGCCTGGATGAGGGGGGTTTAACAGGCACTGATTTAGTAGTCTTGGCTGCTTTAGCCCTGGCGAAGGCCTTAATGGACATGGCTGCTGGAGGCCTAGCAGCACCACGTGCTGGGGTAGAGACATCCAAGGGGATGGTGTCTGATAAGTCAACCACCGTAGTGGGTAACATTTCTGAGGTCGATTCAAGAATTGTAGCAGGGGCCTCAGTTGTAAGAATAGGTTCAGCTGTACTTTGAGCAGTTTTCTCGGTTTCGGCCGAAACCGAGACACTCGCGGTTTGCTTTGCCGTGGTTTCGCCCGAAACCGCGGACCGCGAGTGTCGGTCTTTATCTTTGCGTTTTTTGGAAGATTGGGTAGTCGGAGGATCCGACGGCATAATGTACGCAAAATCAGTACCGAAAAACTGTTCTGCAAACTCCGACCGACGCCTAAGCGCTCGTCGGTTGAAAGAGGCACAGGCCGAACAGGCTGCTACGCCGTGGGCTGGGCCTAAACAAGGCAGACAGTAAGAGTGGAAATCTTTATGAGGTATTTGTTTCCCACAGGTTAAACAATTGTTAACTTTTTCTGACATCGGCTGAGGCAAGAAAGAGTCCCCAACGGGGTACTTAGCTTTAGAAGTCTTCGAAGTAGTATTCGGTAGAAGTAATCTCTGGATCCGACCGACCGGCACTTGCGAACAGCTTCTGCTTCGGGCGCCACGCGGCAAGAAAGACTGGGGAAAATGGCGTCGGCTGATGCTTTTATACCCGAAGACCAACAGAGATGACGTCGGGTGGAGTGCGACATCAGCCGAAGCCGGACCCGGACTTTGGAATCCGGCCAACTGCAGGGCTGCCTGACGACAGGACAACCCACTTGTTATGACTGCAGATGCATCCATGAAGGACATCTCGCAATCATACATAAATGATGTGCACATTCCACAAAGAAAGCACCCAAGCTGAAAACTGAACTGGAAAAGCTGATAGTGTTAAGGTATCGATACTAATCATTATGCCAGCTGAACTTATTGCAAAAAAAAAAAAAAGTAATATGCAAATGCCACCCTGAGTCATCCTGTTTATAAATCTACTGTGCATAAGCTAACACACTAAGCAAGCATTCCAAAATTATATTACTTGAAAACAAATCACATTTTCTGTGGTACTGAATCGGGTGATATTTCCACTTTCAAACATACATTGTGAAAGTAAATTGGATAAGAAAACAACTACAGTTGCCCTTATTCTGTTTTTTACTTACTCTGACACACTGCCCAATGAAGAAAACAGCTTGTTTACCACCAACTCCAAAATATGAGATATCACTGTTTAGGCTGCGAGGCACAGCTGGGGGGCGCACATATCCTGAATGATCACTGAAAAAGAATAATCATTCATAATTATGACAGAATATTTCATGGATAAAGTAGTCAACATTAATTCTTCTCTGCATTCATTCAGTAATATAACAGCCTGCTTATAACTTATTACATTTTGATAATCACATGGATGTGACGAGCTTTTATCCAAGTCAAACCATCAAGGTGGTATAACTCAGCGGCACTCCATACCATAAAATCAAGTTTTTATCATCTTAATTCCATTTCCCATATAAAAATAACCCTACATGTGGTCACAAATTACTTCAGTCACCATTTGTGTTTTCAACAGTAAATCTGTTTTCCCCTTCTTGATACTCACATTCATCAGTAAGCCCATTTACAAGTCCATGCACAATACTGATATTGTCAAAAAGACAATGAAAACTTGATCATAAAGTTATGCAGTGCATTAGGGACAGCAAAATCTCAGTAAAAGCCCAGCAATACAGCAAAAACATGAGCATGAAACTATTACTTGTTACTTTGTTTACTTTTATTAATTTGTTATCCAGACCAGGCCACTGGGCTGGTCAACAGACTTTTTCAGCTATGATCCAAGTCAAAGACAGTCAAAAAATAGCTACAACACTCAAAATAAAGTTGCAGTACCATGCTGTTATACTGTTTAGTTACATAAAAAAATTCACAGAAATACTTTTACTTTAAAAAAATACTGACAGACATGAAACAGTGCAAGGCAGGCATATTTACAAGTCGGTGTACACACACACACACACACACACGCTTGCATATAATGTATGAGTGTGTATGTGTATAAATGTGTCTGTTGTATGGCGAAGGAAGAGATAGTCCACGTCAAATGAAATACCATTGTGTGTTTTGCCTGTACAGGATGTAGTACACACAATACAGCTAATCAGCATTTGTTATATATATTACTTCCATTAATTACATATTTACATGTCAGTGTAAAACTGTGCTTGACATTTGTGATACGTTTGCATTAGTAGCTGTAAAACAGAAACTGGGTGTGTTGTACTGCATATATTTTAAGGTAAGATAGTTATAGCAGAGATCCATGCTCCAACCTTGTGAATGGCCCGCTCCATATACTTGCATTAAAAGTTTCTTCTGAAGCAATGAAAATAGTAATGGCAGCACCAGTAGAAGCTGTACACCGTGCAAATAAAATGCACTGTTAATTTACTGTCCCCTCTGAAAAACAGCAACCCAAGAGTCACTTTACTCCACTTGACTTTATCCCAACTGAAATAAAAACATAATGGCAGCATTATGGCTAATATTCCATAATAAAAAGGCACTTGATTTTACTAGTTGGCCAGTGAATGCTGACTCTGAACTTCAACAAGTGAAAGACACTACAAATGTTGAGTCATTAGTACTCAGACTGCAGAATGAATTTCAAAGGTAGAGGATGTTTCATGTTATTTTCAGCAGACTCTTAGCATCAAGGTAGCAGTACAACTTTAATGTTTTCTTTTATTACTCTTCAGACAGCCAGAAGTTTAATATGGCACTTGAAATAGACAGTACCAGTACATGTATGAAAGCAATGTAAATGTAATAGAACTAAACTAAACTGCTAACAATCATACAGTAAACTGTCAGTTAACCGGAACTCAAGCAACCAGAACTCTCAAGCAACCAGAAAATCAAAGAAATACAGTACAATTTTCATGTGTTGCACTTTCTATTTCCCCTTCCCGCAGAAACACACCTTACGTTTTTAGAGTTTTAAAAAGAAAGATAGGAATACATTTCCTCTCTCCCCAACCTAAGAACAAGTCAAACCAAACAAATAGTACAGGATACAGTATTAGTCAGGCCTGTTTTTAATAGTAACTTTCAAGCAACCAGAAACTATAGTTATCCAGCATCTACCAATCCTCATGGGTGCCAGTTCACCAAGAGTTTACTGTATTGATGTACAGTACTTGCTTTCTATAACTAAATAGATGCACTTTGCATCTATCTGCAAGTCAGGGGCAGTCCGTTATGGATCTGTGAGATACTCAAGGTATAGGCACAAAACCAAGCCGCCCTTTTGTCCCTAGAGGCCACTTATTAGTTAACAATGGGTTATACTGGCTAGGCTCGCAAGGGCTCTTAAGCAGTTAGCCTAGTAATCTGCTATGAACTTAAACACATTACATTTTTTTTTTTTTTTTTTTTGCAACCCCAGGAACTTGCAGATCGTTCCACTAGTGGCAACCAATTATCCCATTTACTCTGAAGGTATGGGGCCCAGGCATTTCCAAAGTAGGCAAGAGCCCTACAGCCCATTTGCTCCTGCCACGGGAAACCCCATTGATTCTCTATTTCCCTGCAAGCTGGGCAGTAGAGAACAGGGCAGCTTGCCGTTCCTGGGAAGTGGCCTACTCTCTCCTCCTGGGAGCACCCTTCCTCACTGGTTCCTTCCAGCTCTGTCACTACTGCCTCCTGAGGGGGGGGGGGTTGCCTCTGTACTCAATGTTCCCCTTGGCTTCCAGTAGGAGAAGCACTGTGGCAGTGCAGGCTAGAACTCTAAAAGTTAGCACCTAGTATGCCACCATCTCCCCAGAATGGGTAAGCAAGTAGTGACTGACCATTTCCATTCCCTCAGCTAGCTCCTACAGGTAAATGCACACACAGCCAGGAAATGGAACAGCTTGTTGTAAGTTCACCAAGGCAGATTCAGTAAATCCAGGTAGGCACCAAACGAATTCAAATAATTCCTTTATTCAGAACCACAGAATAATAACACACAAGCGCTTTCGCTCAGAGAAATTCTGAGCTTTATCAAGTGACACCATGCTGTTGAATCAGGTGTCTTATATACCTTGAAAATCCTAGGTTAATTAGAAAGCACTACCAATTAACATTTTAAAGAGACTGTGCACTATTCCACATGCTTAAAAATTCCTTTAAAACAAAATATATAAAAAAATATAATAGATTGCTTAAAATAATGCATTAATGCATCTGTCACTACTAAAATGCTGATAGCTTAAAATAAACAAAACATTGTGCACTGTTACCATAGTGTTTAACTTTGTAATAAAATTTGCTTTGTGCAAAAGTTGCACTTCTTTTGAAAATTGGGATGAGATGGAGTGACTTGGCGTACCAACTGTTGTTCGTAAGTATAATATAAGGCTAATGCCTAGTATGGGTATGACAATATTTTCCTTTTCTTGGTCTTGTTGACAACCCTGCTGGAAAAGAACACTATATCTTAACCAAGTTAAACTATGCTGTACAATAGGTCTTTCCTTAACATAGACTTTGTATAGTGTAGCATTAAGTGAAAATCATGCCCATGTGTATGAGTACTTGCCATAAGTAATTGTGTGGGGAATGTCAAACTAAAGTCTTGCCCTTCTTAGTTTCAATAGCGGCTTGATACTGATCAAGCCGTTAAGCCCAGGGGGTCTCCCAGCATCTAACTTTAATTGCCAGAGGAGTTCTCGATATTCTAAAGTTGATTCCCAATCACCCCCCCTGGCATCAGGCTTAACTTGCTCCAGTACCATAAATTTCAGTTTTATGTTTGGACAGGTCAGGGAGTGCTTATAAAAAGCGTTGGTTTCCTTCTTTTTGTTTATATCATAAAAACCCAGCAAGAAAGGGAACATTTAAATGTGGGGCATGTAGCCAATGCCATGCCATCTTGGAAGAAAAAAGTATCACCATTCCATCCAGAAGGTTTAAAATCTACCCCACAGGCCATTTCACATGTGGTAGCAAGGGGGTGGTCTATTTAGGCTTCTGCACCACATGCAGCAGTTTCTACGTAGGCAAAACGGAAAGGGAATTCCGCAAGCGGATATACGAGCATTTTTATGATATAAACAAAAAGAAGGAAACCAACGCTTTTTATAAGCACTCCCTGACCTGTCCAAACATAAAACTGAAATTTATGGTACTGGAGCAAGTTAAGCCTGATGCCAGGGGGGGTGATTGGGAATCAACTTTAGAATATCGAGAACTCCTCTGGCAATTAAAGTTAGATGCTGGGAGACCCTATTTAACGGCTTGATCAGTATCCGCTATTGAAACTAAGAAGGGCAAGACTTTAGTTTGACATTCCCACACAATTACTTATGGCAAGTACTCATACACATGGGCATGATTTTCACTTAATGCTACACTATACAAAGTCTATGTTAAGGAAAGACCTATTGTACAGCATAGTTTAACTTGGTTAAGATATAGTGTTCTTTTTCCAGCAGGGTTGTCAACAAGACCAAGAAAAGGAAAATATTGTCATACCCATACTAGGCATTAGCCTTATATTATACTTACACGAACAACAGTTGGTACGTCAAGTCACTCCATCTCATCCCAATTTTCAAAAGAAGTGCAACTTTTGCACAAAGCAAATTTTATTACAAAGTTAAACACTATGGTAACAGTGCACAATGTTTTGTTTATTTTAAGCTATCAGCATTTTTAGTAGTGACAGATGCATTAATGCATTATTTTAAGCAATCTATTATATTTTTATATATTTTGTTTTAAAGGAATTTTAAGCATGTGGAATAGTGCACAGTCTCTTTAAAATGTTAATTGGTAGTGCTTTCTAATTAACCTAGGATTTTCAAGGTATATAAGACACCTGATTCAACAGCATGGTGTCACTTGATAAAGCTCAGAATTTCTCTGAGCAAGCTGTGTTATTATTCTGTGGTTCTGAATAAAGGAATTATTTGAATCTGGTGCCTACCTGGATTTACTGAATCTGCCTTGGTGAACTTACAACAAGCTGTTCCATTTCCTGGCTGTGTGTGCATTTACTTCCTGGTTTGGTTCTCTGCTGTTTGTTTGACTTCTTAGCTCCTACAGGTGCCAGAGCTGCTCATCTGTGACATACACATACATGCATACAAACAGTTCAAGCATGGGCATAAATGCCTGCCAATATACCAAAACAGTTGTTCCCATAATAAGTGTCCAAGCTGTTCTTAAAAATATCTGAAATAGAGTTTGCTTTAATGTAATATAGTAGCCTATTCCATGCATCAGCTGCTCTCTCAGAGAATGAATCAGTGCACTTCTCATTTCTGTAGAATCGTCTACACAGGTTGCCTGATAATTCTCTAGTACTTTTTGATAATCCCAAACATTCCCTGAGGTAGCTGCCTCAAAATGTCCTGTATACCCGAATAAGGTCTCCTCTTAAATATCTATATGAGACACTGTACAAGCCCAGATATTTTAGTCTTTCATAATATCTTAAATTTTCACATCCATGGATGCCCTTGGTACAGTTCCACTGTCCCCCTCCAGTTTACTTATGCTTGTTTTCTTATAAGGTTTCCATATTGTTACTCCATACTCAAGTTTGGGTTTAATGTAACAAACAATTACATCATTTCTGATTTCCTAAACCTTAGCAATCTTTTTATATAACCTATGACTATCACTAGCCAAATGGTTGATAATGATTAAAAAAATTAAAAGCTGTATCTACCCATATACCAAGGTCCTTAAATGAATCTACAGTTTCAATCAGTGTGTGGTGTATTAAATATTCACTTTTCAATTTACATCTTCCAAATCTCAGTTTCGGGTATGTCCGACTGGGCCAGGCCAGAGGCCTGTTTTCAGCAGAGACCCGGGGAGAAAAGCTCCACAATAATATATAACAAACAAAAGCATAGTAACAGCAAAACATTAGTACAACATAATTATTTTACAGTATTAAGAAACAGTGCAAAGCAAGGTCTGTTGACTAGAGGAGACCCTGGGAGAAAGCTCCACAATACTGCAACACAACCAAATAGCAGTAAACAGAGTATTATTCTCCTGTGCCCATTACTAATTCTGTCTCCTCCCTGTTCTCTGTTTGGATCCAGTCTGCATAGTTATTTTTCAATAACATCTAATTTGATTTCAATATCTGAAGTTACCTGGATGTCATTAGGACAATTTATCAACCCCTTTTGTGGAGCCAAACTGCTTTGCATAAGATTTTGTAAATATATCTATAATCTGTTGGGTCTGCAAATACATTTTAGAGTCTACACAGTTTATTGGCTTGTATGGCTTAACTCCTTTCACATCTTACAGATTTATAAAATGGTTTCCTATTATACCCAATATCTTTATATAATTTTTTTTCCCTGATCTTTCACACTGTGTTCAACTTTGAAAACTGGAATAAACAAACTGTAGTTCAATCTCTTTTCTATTTCTTCTATTTTTGTCTCTCAACTTAATCAAGTATCACATTCTTATGGAAATATATCCTCCTGACATTGGGTGCCTAGATCCTGATGTTAAACACAGTTTTGATTTTTTGCATTCAAACAATGTCTCTCAAAACTTTCCATATTCCTTCCGCAGTTTTTCCACTGAACACATCACTCCAGTTAGTTTTACACAGTGACTGTTTTGCTTCCATATTATCTGTTATTAATCTTCTGTGCTTTGAATTAGACTTCAGTTTGGCTGACTTACCTAGCAACAAATTAATCTTTATAACACCATGGTTGGTGTAACAGAGCAAGATGCAGAGGACAGGAAGAAATGAAAACAGTTGATCTGCTGTGGCGACCCCTAACGGCTGCAGCCGAAAGAAGAAGAAGAAGAACCACCCCATGATCACTGCACATCACTGGTGGTAAAACTACACATTAAGTGACTATAATTTCTTTAGGAACACAAACAATGTCAAGTATGTTCCGTTCCCTGGTAAGATTTTTTTAAAACCTGAAGCGGTTGTTGTTCCTGAACATACGTAAATAATTTCCTTACTAATTTTGTGGAATCTACATCATTCCAGTCAGTTTCTGGTAAATTTAACTCTCCAGCAAATATCATTCTTCCCTCTTGTGTTTTATGCAAGAAATGTATGAATTCCTCTAGGTCATTAGTACTTCGCTTTAGTGGTCTACACATTCCAACAATTGTTATACGTTCCAGGGATGTTTTATTGTTACAATTACACAATCTATAGTATTAGCGTTCTCATTAAACATGTAATAATCACATGTTTCATAACAAACTTTAATCCCTATCTTAACACCTACACCTGATTTTTTGTTACATCTCTAAGCTTTACACACAGTCAATGCCTTATCCATCTATGCCACGGAATTTTTTTTTTTAAAGCAAAAGTATAAAATAAAGATGAATCAGGTTAGCCTAGGATGAGTTCGCTCTCTCCAAATCACACATAAGACAACAAACATCCAATAACAACTGTGTAGGTATGGGGTGTGGCATATAGGTGTTGTGAAAGAATGCACTGGACCTCTGACACTGATTTGTTACTATTCTCCGTAAGGTATTCATTCAGAGTGAGTTTCTAAAAAAACACTGCGCAATATATGATATGTAAATTTACTGTAACTATACACAAGGTTTAAAGCTATATACCAAATACATTACATCTTCCTTTTTACAATTACAAAAGCTGCATACCCGTACAGTTTTGTGGGACAATAATCAATAGCTGTTCTGTCTGTACATTTTTGTCGACAGATCAACTGGATGCAAGTATCACTGCAAGATAGCTTAACAGCAAGAATGGAAAATATGCCCTTTCCTCCTTGCTGTTGTACAATCTTTGCAGTTGGTATATATAACCAGCAGGAGGTGTGGGGACTGCACTGATGTCGCCCTCTGCAAAAAAAAAAATATTACTTTAGAGTTTTATGTAACTGTTTTTATTTGTGTGTTGATCATTTTTTCTTTTTTCAAGTTGGACCAACTTTTTTCACTGTGATGATCGTACCCTTCTACCACCTCAGTGATGCTAAATTACATACAGAACAGTTACAATGGATATAAAACGTGTACACACCCCTGTTAAAATGCCAGGTTTTTGTGATATAGAAAATGAGACCACAATAAATCATTTCAAAACTGTTCCCACCATTAATGTCACCTATAACCTGTACAATTCAATTGAAAACAAATCTGTTAGGGGAACAAAATACAAAAAATAAATAACGTACAATAAGCTGGTTGCATAAGTGTGCACACCTTTAAACTGAATACTTTGTTGAGGAACCTTTTGATTTAATTACAGCATTCAGTCTTCTTGGGTACACACCTGCCATTAATTAGAGACTCTGATTAACCCCAAATAAAGTTCAGCTGTCCTAGTAGGATCTTCCTGACATTTACGCAGTTGCCTGCTACAACAAAAGCCATGGTTCGCAGACAGCTTGCAAAGCATCAAAGGGATCTCATTGCTGAAAGGTATCAGTCAGGAGAAGGGTACAAAAACATTGCCACAGCACTGAATATACCATGGAACACAGTTAAGACAATCATCAAATAGTGGAGAAAATATGGGACAACAGGGACGTTGAAAAGAACTGGACATCCCTCCATAATTAATGAAAAGACTTGACGAAAACTGGTCAGGAAGGCTGCCAAGAGACCTACAGCAACACTGAAGGAGCTGCAGGAATTTCTGGCAAGTACTGGTTATGTACATGTGACAACAATCTCCTGTGTTCTCCATATGCCTGGCCTATGGGGTAGGGTTGCAAGACGGAAGCCTTTCCTTACACAGAAAAACATCCAGGCCCAGCTAAAATTTGCAAAACAATACATCAAGTCTCCCAAAAGCATGTGGGAAAATGTGTTATGGTCTGATGAGACCAAGGTTGAACTTTTAGGCCACAATTCCAAAAGGTACGCTTGGCGCAAAAACAACACTTCGCATCACCAAAAGAACACCATCCCCACAGTGAAGCCTGGTGGTGGCAGAATCATGCTTTGGGGTTGCTTTTCTTTAGCTGGAACTGGGGCTTTAGTCAAGGTGGAGGGAATTATTAACAGTTCCAAATACCAGTCACTTTGGCCCCAAACCTTCAGGCGTCTGGAACAAAGCTGAAGATGAATTTCACCTTTCACCCCAAGCATACATCCAAATCAACAAAACAATGGCTTCATCAGAAGAAAATTTAAGTTTTGGAATGGCCCAGCCAGAGCCCAGACCTAAATCAAACAGAAAATCTGTGGGGTAACCTGAAGAGAGCTGTGCACAAGAGATGTCCTCACAATCGGACAGATTTGGAGCGCTTTTGCAAGGAGGAGTGGGCAAATATTGCCAAGTCAAGATGCGCCCTGCTGATAAGACTCCTTCCCAAGAAGCCTGAATGCTGTAATTAAATCAAAAGGTGCTTCAACAAAGTATCAGTTTAAGGGTGTGCACACTTATGCAACCAGCTTATTGTACGTTTTTTATTTTTTTTATATTTTTTTCCCCTAACAGATTTGTTTTTTAATTGAATTGTACAGGTTATAGGTGACATTAAAGGTGGGAAAAGTTTTGAAATGATTTATTCTGGTCTCATTTTTTACACCATAAAAACCTGGCATTTTAACAGAGGTGTGTACACTTTTTATATCTGCTGTATGTACTTACTGTAATGCTTGATCCTTTCACTCCTATTGGTCCAAAATAACTAATAGATTTTTCAGGCCAATTGTAAGATCTGAGCCAGCAAACTAGTGTTCCAATCTTGAAATACTCTTAACTTTTCCCTCCCACAATGCACCTTCCTCTCCAGCTAGATTACCTCAGATCAAGACTGCTGCCTATAAACTGACATAAAAAAGAGAACCATCTTCAACTTCCTCAATAGGAAATGATAGATGGCAGGAGGGTTGATTTGATGTAACTTTACAGCAAGTACACAAGTTTTAGTTCTTCTTTCGGCTTTTCCAGGTTAGGGGTCGCCACAGCGGAACTCCGGTCCGCTAATGATTGGCAGTAGATTTTTTATGGGTGCCAATGTGCCAGCTCGACTCTCAACCTTCAATGAAGGCATGCCCATTTATCCTATTCATTTCATCAATCTGATCAGAATGATGAATTAGAATACCTAACTACAGAAATACTTGGGTGTCATCATGACAAAAAACACTTAAGGACAGAGGCCCCAAAGAAAGCAACAGACCAAGATCAAATCCAATTTGTAATGCTTCAAAAAGTCAAGTATCACAGACCAAGTTGCCGCTGCACAAATGCCATCAATGGAAGAGTTCCTAAAAAAGGACTTTGAAGGAGACACTGAACGAGTACAATGGACTATGCTTATACTTGGTAACCGCTTATTACGGCTTGAGTATGCAAAGAGAAACGGTCAGAAAGCAACCGGAATAAAGTTGTTTTGGATACTTTTCTCTCCAGTCTATTAGAAGAGAAAGAAACAAAGAATTCTGTATCCTTCCTAAATGGCTTAGTACAGTGCAAAGAGAAATGCAATTGCCTGCAGAAATCCAGTGTGTGGAAAGTATACTCTCCTCTGTTACTATGACTAGTTACAAATACTGGTAGAGGAAATGCTTACTGAGGCTAGCTTCTGAGGCAACCTTGAGGAAAGATCAGTTCTAAGTGGAACTCTATGCTTATCAAAAGTTAGATATAGTCTTGAAGCAGAGAGGGCATAGAGTTCAGATACCCTTCTAGCAGGTGTCATGGCCACCAAAAAGGGTTTCCCAAGAGAGCAGTATGATCTCCACTGAAGCAACAAACTGAAAGAACGATTTTGTTAGAACTTCCAAAACAAAATTTAGATCCCAAGGAGGAATGGTTGTTTAATTTGGGGGGGGGGGGCAAAGCAGAAAATCCCCTCTTGAAAGGGCCTTTAATAATCTGTTGGATGCCAGGGGGTGAGCATCAATGCTCAGAAATAGCAGCCAATTGAATTTGGATTGTTGAAAAAATTATCAAACACATACAGGGAACACAGAGCACAGGGAAGTGAAGATTGAAATAAGTCAATTTCATGAGAATAAGCCCAGAGTGCAAAATGGTTTAATTTACTGTAATAAACCATTCATGTAAAATCCATCTGGAGAAAAAGAAAGGATCTGGATGACTCCCTCATGCAGTGCAGGATCCTTAACCATCACTGGAACTTGAGAGACCAAGAGGTTAATTTCAAATTGTGAAGAATGGGGTGAGGTCTCCCGAATGGATGAGATTGACAGGTCCACAAATAGATCAAGTCGTCAGGTAGACTCCTTGAGGTTAGGCATTAACAGACGGAACCAAATTTGTCTGAGTCAGTGTGAACAATAAGGATTACTACTGCTCAGTATAGTTTTGCCTTCTGTATAACCTTGGGTATGAGAGGTATAGAAGGAGAAACACAAGGATCTCAGAAGGCCAATGCTCACCCAGAGTGTCCCTTGCTGCCCATCTTGAGGGACTAAAGCAATGTTGGTACCTGCATTTCATAGAGGGCCAATTGTGAGCTAGAGCGTCCCTGGGTGCTTCCCCCGGTGGGGGGATCAGCGAGAAGAAATTGCTGCATTTCGCATTGAGGGGGCAGGCAAAAAGGTCGCAGCAAGGTTGACCCCATCTGCTGAAGATTCGCTCTGCCACCAGGCGATTCAGGGACCACTCATAGGGCATAAGAATCGCCCTGCTTAACTTGTCTGCTATCACATTGGTCTTCCCCGGGATGTGCGTTGCCACTAGAAACCATTGGGAAGTTATTGCCCAATGCAACACGCGCATGGCCTCCCTGCATAGTGGATAAGATCGGGTTCCTCCTTGCTTGTTGAGATACCACACTACTGACATGTTGTCCGAGTGTATCGCAATGGTCCCTAGAGGGAGGACTTCTTGAAGTGCCTGCAATGCAAGAAGCACTGCTCTCAACTCTAGGACGTTTATGTGCAAATGTATCTCGTGCCCCTGCCACGTGCCTTGGACCATCCTGCCGAAATAATGCCCCCCCCCCATCTGGGAGGCGTCCGTAGTCACTGTGGCCACAGGGACTGGTGGAACAAAGGCTTTCCCTATGTTCAAGTTGCTGGTGCACAGCCACCAGCGGAGGCCCTGCTTGCATTTGTCTGTCAATAGGATTGGATGAGATAGCGGAAGTCTTTGGAGAGACCATTGGATAAAGAGAAGCCATTGAAGAATTCTCATGTGTAATCTCGCTAACGGAACCAACATGATCGTAGCTGCCATGGTCCCTAGGAGTTGAAGAATCAGTCTTGCCTTCGCATGTCTCAGAGGCATCAGCGTGAGAATTTGTTGCAACGCTGTGATCCTTTCTTGTGGTAGGAACACTCGCATTCGAATGGTGTCCAGCTCTGCTCCTATAAAAGTGACACACTGTAAGGGCAACAAGGCAGATTTTTTCCAGTTTATCGTAATGCATAATTGGTGACACAGACTGATAGTAGCGTCCCTGGTCTGAATTAGTAGATGCCTGGTGGGGGCGGTGAGGAGCCAGTCGTCCAGGTATGGAAACACCTGGAATCCTTGACGTCTCAAGTGAGCTGTCACCACTGCCATACACTTGGTGAACATCCTGGGGGCTGTGGTGAGACCAAAGGGCAGGGCTCGAAACTGGAAATGTCTGGCTCGCAGCCGGAAGCGTAGCTGGCACCTGGATGCCCTGTCCATTTTGATATGGTAGTAAGCATCCTTCAGGTCGATGGAGCACATCCATACTTCCTTTACCAACAATAGGAGAATAGATTGTAGGGTGACCATACGGAATTTGTGTACGTAATGGTTGAGTTGGCTGAGATTTAGTATGGTTCTCAGGTCCCCTGTTCTTTTTGGCACCAAAAAAAATCTTGAGTAAGTCCCTAATCCGATCCTGGTCTGAGGGGACTGGTTGGATGACTCCTTTTTCTAGCAGCTGAGATACCTGAGGCTGCTTGATCCCTTTGACTGGGTGGAACATCTGGGAACCTTCTGATGGGAGGGGGTACTGAAGAGAATGGAATGGTGTAACCTCCGGAAATTATCCTTAATACCCATCGGTCCTGGGTGATGTTTTCCCAGGCTTCCAGATACAATCCACTTTGAAATAGTCTGCTTTGAAACAGCTTTCCCTTGTGAACCCAAAGCAAAAGAAACAAATAACTGTTGAGTCTGTCTGAACTCCTTAGTTCTGCTCAAATAATAAAGTAACTGCCTGTGTATATCCAAAGAATGCAAGATTTTTTCCCCCTTATTTTGGGGATCAGCATAAAAGGTAGGCAAATGGATAGACTGGTTCAAGGCCACATTAGAAATCACTTTTGGCATGAAAGTAGGGTTAGTACGCAAAGAAACTCTATCCTTATGGAATATTAGAAAGGGTTCAACTGCCATGAGAGCCTGCAATTCAGATACCCTTCTGGCAGAAGTAATGGCCAACAAAAAGGCAGTCTTCCAAGACAAAAACTTCAATTCATACGTAGCTGCAGGTTCAAAAGGAGGCAAAGTAAGCTTCTCCAACACAAAATTGAGATCCCAGGAAGGAGTAGAAGCTCTACGTGGGGGTCTTATATTTTTTGCCCCTCTAAGAAATTGCTTAAACAAAGGGTGAGAAAATAAAGGAGGGTCACAATCATAGTGAGCAGAAATGGCTGCAGCATGAACCTTCACAGAGGAAAACGACAAACCCTTGTCCAGTAATTCAGTAAGGTACTGCAGTGTACAACTCAAATTAGGTACCGAGACATCAAAATCCTTTGTTGTGCTCCAAAGAAAAAATCTCTTCCATTTATCAGCATAAACTTTTCTAGTGCTAGGCCGCCTAGCTTCCAAAATGACATCCAAAACCTGCTGGGGAAGCTGAGAACCCACAGGCTCTAAAACAGAATACGCCAGGCCATTAGATGCAGGGACTGCACCCTGACTTTGAGCAAATGACTGCTTGACTGGGACAACAAATGAGGAAGCTGTGGTAAAGGCCAAGGAGGCTCCTGAATTAAACTCCTCAGCAGAGGATACCAGTGCTGACGTGGCCAATCTGGTGCTATTAAAATCATGCAAGGCTTGTCCCTCCTGACTTTCAAGAGTACCTTGGTAAGGAGAGGCAGAGGAGGAAAAGCATAGACGTGAAGGTTGTTCCAACTGAAAGATAGAGCGTCCACTTTCCAAGCTTTTGGGTGAAACATCCTTGTGCAAAATTTTGGTAGTTGGAAATTTAGAGTAGAAGCGAACAGATCTATGTCTGGAGTTCCCCAAGCCACTGTCAACTGTTGAAATACCTGAGGATCCAATTTCCACTCGTGGGGATCCACAATTTGTCTGCTCAATACATCTGCTAGGGAGTTCTGTGCTCCTGGCAGAAACCGTGCTTGAAGAGTGATGTGCAACCCCAGAGCAGTCTCCCACAATATCATAGCTTGTCTGCAAAGAGGGTAAGAATGGGTCCCCTGCTTGTTGATGTACCACATGACTGTAGTGTTGTCTGTTTGAATCAACACCTGTCCTGGTTGAAGTAGGCCCTTGAAAGCCATCAGGGCAAACTGGACTGCTAACATCTCCTTCATGTTGATATGCAAATGCTGTAATTTGGGAGGCCACGTGTCTTGAATCCATTTCCCATTGAAGTGTGCTCCCCAAGCCAGGTCTGAGGCATCCATCGTTAAGATCTGACTCGCCTCTGGTCGGGTCACAGAGAGTCCCTTGTTTAGGTGACATTCCTGTGCCCACCACAAGAATTCCTTCTGGATGCACGGTATTATCGGAATGACAGTGTCCAAATCGTGGCAGTGTTGAGTCCATACACTTTTGAGATACCATTGTAGCTTCCTCATATGCAGTTTGGCATTGGGAAGTACCAGAATGCAAGATGCCATGAACCCCAAGGCTTGAAGGACTGTCCTTGCAGTCAGCCTGGACTGTACTGATAATTGCTGGAAGTAGAGGTGAAGAGTTCTTTGTTTGTCCGGGGTCAGAAAAGCCATCTGAGAGGCTGTATTCAGTCTCACACCCAGAAAGCACATGTCCTGAGAGGGTACTAGTCTGGACTTTGTTTCGTTCACAGAATACCTTAGGCACCTTAAAACTGCCATCACATACTGTAGCTGTTGAAGTAACTTGTCTTTGTCTTGAGCAAGAATCAAGCAGTCGTCCAGATAAGGATAAATTTGTATTCCCCTCAGTCTTAAGTAAGCTATTACAGGAGCCAGAACCTTTGTGAACACCCTGGGCGCAGTAGATAAACCAAAGGGCAATGCAGAGAACTGATAATGAGAAGTACCAGCCCGAAAACGCAGGAATCTCCTGCAGCTGGGCCTGATAGGAATGTGAAGATAGGCTTCTTTGAGATCCAGAGTTACCATCCAGTGCTCTTTTCCTAACAGAGGCAGTAGTTGTTGTAATGTTAACATCTTGAACTTTGGAATGTCTAGGTATGTATTGAGAATGGACAAATCCAGAATTGGCCTCCAAGTGTTTCCTTTCTTTGGCACTAGGAATAGACGAGAATAAAACCCTAGGCCTTCTTCTGTCGAAGGTACCACCTGGATTGCCCCCATCTGTAAAAGCAAAGAAATTTGATCCTGAGCCTCCATCCTTTGCTGAGGAGGTACATCTGGCATGCCTTTGAAAGGGGGAAAAGTGTGAAAATAAAACTTGTAGCCTTGATTTATTATGTCCAACACCCATTTGTCCTGGGTGACCAAATGCCAATTTTGTTTGAAAAGTGCCAACTTTCCTCCTAGAGGAGCTGCCAGAAGAGAAGGGTCCGGCAGCTGAAGATACAGGTCATTGGGTCTGTTTACGAAAAAGGCTGACCCCTGCCCTCACCAGAAGATTGTGCAGGAGAACTCCAAGTCCTAGGTCTGAAAGAACCCTGAGCGTGAACCCTGCCCCTACCACGTCGAGACCTGCCCTTAGACTGAAAATCCGAAGAAGGGTAAGACCATCCTCTTGCAGACCAATTCCTGCAAAACTTAGGGGGCTGCACTTGCAAAAATTCCTTAACCGTCTGCATAGACTTAGCTTTGTCTTCCATCTTTTTCAAAACTGACTCCACAGGGGAACCAAAAAGAACTTCAGATTGAAGGGGAGCATCCAAAATCCGAGCTTTAACATGCTCTGACAAATTTTGATCCTTAAGCCAGGCATGTCTACGAATAACTGAACCAGTAGCAGCCACCCTGGAAGAAGCCTGAAGGGCATCGAAGCCACACTGCAAGGAATGTTTACCAACTTGATCTGAAGCATGAACCAAGTCCTGCAATTCCTTACACTCTATACCCTCAGCTAAAGCATCTACCTTAGCTTTCAATTGACCTAACAGAAAGTTCTGATACTTCAGCATATGGAATTGGCAATTTAAAGCCCTCATAGCTAACGTAGAAGAGGTGTACACTTTTTTACCCCACCTATCCAACGCTCTAGAAACTTTATCCAAAGGTACTGGATTCTTAACCACAGAAGCCCTGACACCCTTAGGCCCTTGAATAATAGTTTCCGTATCAGCTCTAGGGCTCTTGTACAAATATTTATGTGCCTCTGGAACTCTGTAATACCTGTCTGGCTTGACAGGGGCAGGGGGTAAAGAATCAGGATTAAGGGAAGCTTCAGAAAAAACATCCTGAACAACATCTAAAACAGGGGGAATAGCCAAAGGTCTATGCTGTGGCAAAAACAAAAATTCTCTAAGCCTCTTACGAGAATCTGAAAAATCCTGACCTTCCCACTTGAAATGCTCCCTCATGGAATGCAAGGTTTCAGAAAAGGAAAAATCCTCTGGAGGTGAAGCAGAAGGACAGGAATCCTCTGCATCCGAATCAGAATAGGGAGGAAAATCCTGAATATCTTCAGCTGAGGACTCAGAGTAATCTGAGGAATGCTCCATTCCCTCTAAATCTGCCTCCACCCTAAGCCTCTTCTCTGGAGGGGGCATAGAACCCCTGATCAAAGAAATCAAATCCTCTGCCATTTTCAACATATGTTTTTTAGGAACAGAACCTGAAGAACCAGAGCTGTGTCCCGTACCAGAAACACCCTGATAAACTGAGGCAAGAAAAGACAAAAATTTTCCCCAACGGGGTACTTAGCCCAACTTGGTCTTCGGTCTGAAACTCAAAAACTGAAAATTTCAGAACGCCGAACGGCACTTGCAAACGCTGCTTCTGCTTCGGACCACGCGGCAAGAAAGACTGAGAATATGGCGTCGGTCATGCGCTTAAGTACTACTACGTACTGACGTCAGCTCCGGGTGCTCATGACCGACGCCAGCCTAACCCTTTGGTATTCGGGCCGACCGAGGACAGCGGACTACCCACAGGTTATGACTGCAGCAATGTGAGACGAAGAACATCTCTGTGATTTCTTGAACCACATCTTTCCCCCTCAATGAGCCTTGGGGTAAGGCCTAGACGGAAGGGAAAAATGGACCCCTACAGCAGACAGGGTCTTTCTGTCCTTCTTGCTCAACCTGGTGAGGCTGTCTTTCACTTTGGTCCCAAACAAGGAGGAACCATCAAAAGGGGCATCAGTGAAGGAAGACTTGAAGGCCTCCGCAAAGTGACACAGGCGCAGCCAGGCTTGCCTTCTAAGGGCTACACCTGAGCTGGCCGCTCTACTCACTCCCTCGGCCGCATACGAAATGAGTCGCACGGACGGGTTTGAGATGGAGTTGAGGGTAGAAACCTGTGTGTTGACAGTCTGAGCCACCGGTTCAGGTATGTTACCTGCAAGAGTATCTCCTAACTCCTTAACAAGATCTCTCTGGAGCAGAGTGAAATGAGATAAGTAGTTCAGCGACCTCAGGGTGGAGGTGACTGAAGGCGAGGTACGCTTCCCATACCGGTCCATAGTCCTAGACTCCTTGTTAGGAGGATGGACCGAAGAGGAAGACTCTGCAACTTCCTTCTGGGTGGCTGCAGCCACCACCATGGCATCTGCTGGGACTCCCTTTGTCATAAATTCTTTTCTGTGGGGGGCGGAGAGGAATTTGTTGGGGCGCTGAGGTACTGGCTCCACGGAATCAGGGTTTTCCCACACCCTTCGATAGATAAGGTCAAGAAGTTCATCGAAGGGTGGAGACACCCAGGAGGTGGAAGGTTGAGCGTCAAAAGCCTTAAGGAATACAGACTCCTCCTCGGAAGGCGTCTTGGAAGGCCAGTCTCCTCTGTTTCAGTATCTCCAGGATATTGGAGAAGGAAACATCATCAGAGGAAGACTTGGGGGACCCTTCCGATTCCTCGAGGTCAGTATCGGAAGTGAGAGACTCGTCCTGGGAGTCTATGTGCTTCCTCTTGCACAATTTCTTTCTGGGAGGTTCCTCAGGCACAGGTTCTGAGGAACCTTTAGAAAATGGGGGACCTCTCGTGGGGGGTATCCGTAGGGCCTGGTGCTCTGCTGTCCAAGGATAGATGGGTGTCAGAAGCTTTCGCCGGAGTGGTGGGGGATGGAATGACCGACCCGAGTGACTTAGCTGACGACCTGGCCAGCGCGCTCCGCATGGCCTTGAAAGCGGCCTCCCCCTAAGAGTCAGAGGACCTACTGGCCTCCAGGTCCCCCTAGCCGATGCACCGAGTGAAAGACTTGGAACCGAAAGATGTCCCGATGCATCCCCTTTGGGCCCGACCGGGGAGACCCGAGTCTCGAACCCTGTGGATGGAACCGACGTGGTCGGAGCCGAGGTCGGCATCGATAAACCCAGAAGGGGTATTGGAGCCGGCGCGAGAACATCACTCGGAGCGGAACACATACTGCTCCGACAGCAAGGATGTGCTCGGAGGAGGAATCGATGAAACAACCATAGGAATCGGCTCCGGAGCCGACTGGGTCGAAGCCGAAAACAATTTAGCCAACACCGGCGACGGCAGGAGCCTCTGCACCACCCTATCCACATCCAAATCGGAAAGCCTTGAGGATTTGGAGGAGATAGACGGAGACTGAGACCTTTTATCTGGTGAACCATGCCTGACACTCGGCGACCGGCTCTGAATAGGTTCGAGAATGATCGGAGCGGATGCTGATTCACTCAATACAGAAACCTCCTGCGGCCCTGAAGATGGTGGAGCCAAGGAAGCAGTATTCAATATGGTAATTTTCTCCGGTGGCTCCGAAGATGCTGATAGAGCCGGAGAACTTTTCTTGGACTTGGAGGACTTAGATTTCGACTGGGAGCCGAATCTATAGCCTCCTAGAAAGATGGCTTAAGCAATTCCTTTAAAATCAATTGGTTTTTCCTCTCTTGGAGCACCCTAGGACTGAAGGCGTCACAAAAACTACACGACTCCTGTAAATGGATGGCTACAAGACAGTAAACACAGAGTGTCCATCCGTGATGGACATTTTATATCTGCACTTCGAACACTTTTTAAAGCCAGAAGGCTTATGTTCTTTCTGATCCTTAGACATATTCAAAGAATTAACTACTTCCAACAGGTGCAAGCACCCAATGAAACCAGAGTTAACGATTACCAAAAAAGGGCGGGAAGCCCACCAGTTAGTACCACAGAGAAGAGCGAAGCTCTAAACCAATAACAACAATAACGAGAACACAGAGAGAGAACCTCTAACTTAAACGGATCTCCAAAGAAAAACACAGTAACAAAAGACTACTCACTAAGGGAGGACTAGGTCCTCTAACTAAAATGGGCCTAGCCTGTGGGAACAGTTAGGGATACCACAAAAAACACTAATAAACACACGAACACAACTCCCGCAGCAAGAATAGCTATTAAAATAGCTTTTGAAGTATGAAGCAACCAAATTTCTGTAGAGAAATAAGTAAAAAAAGAGTACTTAGCCACAGTCAAGCGAGACCACGTCCGAGCTCTACAAGCGGCAAACGAGATCTGGGGATGCGAAGCAGTGTACTATGGGATACCCTCTTAGCCCAGCCAATCAGAGACTTTTAAGCTAGTAAATAGGCCGTGTTGGAGCCGATATTCGGCTCCAAACCCATGGGTAAGAATGTAGGCGAGATAGGACTATATAACATCGTTAGTTTCTGGGGGAAACCGCAGCCAATCTGATCCAAATACTTTGGATCCGAAGAAATTTCAAACAATATGAAGTGCTTGATTACACCAAACTTGTCGGATATGAGGAGAACTTAGCATCCAAAGGAGGTCCAAGGGCTAGTATCCGAATCCTGTTCATTGTTGGTTCATTTTTTTTTTAAACAACTTCTCTTTTTGAAGGGGTGTGTGCCCCTGATGGAACCACTGTAATCACTGCTGTTCTGGCCATCTGAAAACATAAGCATGACTCAACTTCTCTGAGTAACAAACTGACAGCACAAGTAACACAGGGAGAGAAGCCCCAAAACAAGGGCACCTCTCACAAATACAAGTCAGTGTCTGTGAGGCCTATACATAGAACTTGGCAATATTTACTGTTATTTCCAAGGACAAAAAAGACTCGGCTGAGATTTCTGAGCTGCAGCTAGACAGTCTAAAGTTGGTGCAACTTGGGCCTAGTCAATCTGGATCACAGAAAAAGTGGAAATGCATTTAGTAAAAACCTACACTGGGGGCAGAGATGAGACTAAATTAAAGTATCCAGTGCAGAAAATTCCTGGATTCTTTGGGAACTTTGACATTTATGTAGGTGTCTTGGAGACCCAGAACAGCACAACCATCAGCTTGCAGACAAGAAAGGACAGGCAGCAGGGTGACCCTCTGGAAAGAATGTTTGAGCATGGACTCACTTAAGCCATTTATTTATTTTACTTATTTATTAGCATTTGTTTACTGGGATAGTCCAACTAGGCATAAGGCCCCTTTTCAACAGAAGCCCAAAGAGAAAAGCTCCACACACAACACATACATTAAGATCACAAAAAAATTACAGTAAGAAAGAGTGCAAGTCTAATAAAAATAAAAAGTTGTTTTACCATAACTTGGTATCTGTGTTGTCTTCCTTCATTCATCCTCACAATAGGGACTCTGATCCAACCTCAGAGCCAGCTCGGCCACTTTCCACAGACTTGGATCACACTCTCAAGCTCCTCCTTCATACCCATAATACCATGCATCCACCAAACTGCCTTAAAGTTCTTCAAATCCAGTCATGCCATACTCAGACACAAAAGAAGGGCAGAAGAGGCTCAGGTACAAGACTTAACAGTCCTGAGCTCATCCAGGTTCCTCAAGAAGAAAGGTATGGGGATGGCTGGGTAGGAAAGCGAGGATGAATGAAGGAAGGCCAAAAAAACAAACTGAAGAAACAGATTAAAACACAAGTGGAAGGCCCAAGGAAATAAACTGCTGCAGGTAAAATCCAAAAGAACTTTAATCTATAAACTTTTTAAAATAAAAACTTGTTTAAAACTATGAGAGATAAGTGCTTTCTTTCAAAAAAATACATGAACTTCATCAGATTAACATTTGCTGGAAGTACACACACAATTTATAACTTCTGTGTTCAATCACATGACTGCCAAACCCCAAGGAAATCAGGTGCCATCTTAAAGAAGCCACCAAAGAAATTCACAATGTGTAGCAATGAGTCAATTCAATTGAGAAAAACTGCATACAAGGAAAAAAAAATCACACACTATATATATATATATATATATATATATATATATATATATATATACACACACATATATATATATGTACATATATATATATATATGTATATGTATATATATGTATACACACACACATATATATATATATATATATATATATATATATATACACACACACACACACACACACACACACATATATTATATATAAACAATAAGTATAAAATGCATTCCCTATAAAATCAGAAAAATGAAGACAAAAATATTAAAAATATGTAAAATATGAACCATGTATTTAGGGGTAATCTTTCCAGTGCTTCTAACTTGAGTATACATTCTATTGAAACATGTTCATTGAGTCCAGGCCAGTTATTGGCATTCAGACGCAACTGCCAATATAGTTCATGTTTTTCCAGTAATAAGGTCCATGGACCTTTCACTACTGTTGGAAGGCATTTGTTCCAAAATACAAAATTTGAATGTGTGGTGTGGGTAACATTTTATATGCTTGTAGAGGGTGTTATTCCTGTACAAATGTTCATATATTCTGTTCCGCAGTCTCCTCTCCGTTTTTCCTATGTAAAAACGGGCAGAACATACACAGTGCACAATATACCACCTTTGTTGTACAACAATTGAATCTGTTTCTTATAGCAACTACCTGATTGTTCAAAGCAATTTCATGGCACACCAGAATATTGTGGTAGCAGGGTTAACAACCACACTTTTTCATCCCCATAAATTCAGAATTTTACTTATGTTGGTGTTTGGACCAACTGTGTTTTACTATTGTTTTCAAATTCCTGCCCCTTTTGAACACCACTCGTGGACCCGGACCCACATAATCACGAATGGTATTCTCTTGTAGGAGAAAACACCAATTCTTTTCCAGAATAGATTTAACAGAGTGACCTTCAGTAGAATATATTGTAATAAAAGAATTCCTGAAGGTCTCTGTGTTTGTGGTCTCAGCCATGGGTAGCACCGATGTAATATCCCTACCATCTAGGACTTCCTGACTTCCGTTGTTTGTCATACAAGGTCCTCCCTGAACTGGCACAAAATGATGAGACTCACGTTTATTAATCAACTCTAGCATTAAGCTGTCTACAAATTTTGTAGGACAGCCACGTTTTAAAAACATGTTTTTCAGTAATATGCACTCATCCCAAAAGGCAGTATCTTCAGTAGTCAGGCTGCCCTCACAAACTGGTCCTTGACCACTGCCCTTTTCTGTGTTCTAGGGTGCAAACTGTCAAAATGGAGAAAACTGTTCAAATACGTGGGTTTCCTATAAATTTTGGAGGTGAATCTTCTGTTTGTGCTGTCCTTGGCCAACCATTTATCCAGGAATGCTATGTTCACTTCATTACTCTCATAGGTGAATGCAAGAAACTCTGTTGTTTGATTAATATATGCCAAAAAATGGGGAATGTCGTGAGCTTCACCATTCCACAGGGGCATTTCCTCGGTTTCGGTATCCAGAGGAAAATCTATAACTGGCGTCGAAGTGGTATCCGGAATCGGAGTCGTCGGTAATGCGGTGTCTTCGGTTCGGAGCGGTGGAATAACCGTCTCAGGGGGAACCGGAGCACTCGCTGTAGGTTTTGGCGTGGAGTCGGTGGTAGACGCGGGCCGAGGATGTCGGTCCCGGTCTTTTCGTTTCTTGGGAGTTTGCGATGTTGGAAGTTCCGACGGCATTGTATAAGCAAATTTTTCGCCGAAAAAATCTTCAGCGAACTCCGCCCGGCACCTGAGAGTGCGCTTATTGAAGCGAGCACAGGCTACACAGGCTGAGACGTCGTGGTCTGGGCCAAGGCAAGGAAGACAGTAAGAGTGGAAATCCTTATGAGGTATTTGTTTACCACAAGAAAGAAAATTGTTAACTTTTTCAGTAATTTCTGACACCGGCTGAGGCAAGAAAAGGTCCCCAACGGGGTACTTAGCTTTTTTGATGACTTCGGAATCGAAGAATACAGGAGCTGACCGACCGGCACTTGCGAACTGCTTCTGCTTCGGGCACCGCGCGGCAAGAAAGACTGGCTGATGCTTATGTACTCCAGCCGCCCTGACGTCGGACAGAAATGCGACATCAGCCGACGTCGGACCCAGACTTTGGAATCCGGCCGACCGAGGGCTGCCTGAGGCAGGACAACCCATATGTTATGACTGCAGTTGCATTCTTGAAGGACATCTCTGTTGTTTGATTAATATATGCCAAAAAATGGGGAATGTCGTGAGCTTCACCATTCCACAGGATGAAAATATCATCCAAAAAGCGTGTGTAGAATCTACATGATGCAAAAAAGGGAGTTAAATAAGAACTTCTCCCATTGTATCATAATGATGTTGGCAAAAAGACCTCCATACGCTGCACCCATGGCTACCCCTGCTTGCTGTATGAACAAATCACCTTGAAATTTACAATCTCCAATAAATTGACAAACAATAATTTGGTCTTGTGGGATATTCTTCTCCATCAAATGTTCATTCCTTCACATTCCTGAATGCATTCACACAGAAACCTCCTTACAGTGGTCAGATGCAAAAATGGACCTCATTTTCATATTAAAGTCACACACATTCATCGCAACCAATCTGCCCCCTTTGTCAGGTTGCATGGCCCTGACTTCTTTGTTACTTTATAAATCATTTAATCTCACTGTTTCTTCTCTAGAAAGACTGTATTTGAAAGGATGTTTTCTTAACTTGCCATCCAAACATGCCAAGTTGCGAATATCTAACTCACAGATGTTTTCCAAACAGTTAATCACAGGGTATATTGGGGGATTACAAGTGCTGGATATCCTTAATGGTTGCATGGCTGATTCTACATTTTGAAACATTACCATGAAATTAAATTTTCTCGAATATTCCTTAAGATCCACGAGTGTGTGCTTGCAACATCCATGTGCCTGTTAGGTACAAAAGTTAGACCTCAACCAAATAAATCCCCATGACAGGCACTGATGTTAACAGATGAAAAACTGCAGACAGTGAAATCACCAGTAGAATTCGTCATGGTGGTACATGGGGGTAGCATAAATGTAGTAACATCAGGGACTAGAGTTAATTCCACTTCCTGTAATTCCGGCACCCATTCTGTCTCCTGGTTCCTCCTCTCCAGTTTTGTTGGTTGTATTCGAGTTCTGCCTAGGAATATTCCTGTTGTTCCATTGATTGTTCTGGGTGGAATATCCATTCCTGATCCTTTCTGACCTCCAAGAACTGGAATGCTCCCATGTTCTAAAAAATAGTCCTCATTTTCCTCCTCCAACAAATCATCCATCACATCCTGTCTCGGGTCAGTTTGCTCATCACCCGATGCATGAATATTAGCATTGACCTTAAATTTGGTACCCTATGTTTGAGATCGTGGTGGGGGGGTATGCCTTTTCTTTGTAGTCATGTCTATCCCTCTCAAGCTTAACTTTGCAGGAAAGAACATTTTGGATCTGTTTATCAATACTCCTGAAAATGCGGATATGTTAATACTTAAATTATTCATATTGCAAATCATGTACAATTGAATTCAAGATTTCTAGACCCCCCTCTCATGAGTTCATCAATTAATTTGTTATATTTTACAATCATATCCATATACTCCATCCCATGTCTGTCAAACAAATTCAAGAGTTCATGATGTAACTCAGAGTTAGGAATGAGACCAGTTGGGAAGCGCTACATATGTAGGCCTTTTGGTACTACATGCTCCTTAATACATTCTTTGAAATATGCATTATCCAGCTGTAATTTCTTTACTTTCAATAATTTATAGTCAGTTCAGCCAGTTTTTCTTCAAAACTGACATTCTCCTCTACATGGGATTCTATGAACAACACTTCAGAACGTAACCATTCACCCAGTAAAGGGGGTAGAGACCAAACCCCATCCCCTATGGTTTGAATAACTGGAAGATTCATTAATAATGTTTGAAGGTTGTTCTTCTTTCTTCTTTTCCTGGTTAGGGGTCGCCACAGCGAAACTCCGGTCTGCTAATGACTGGCAGCAGATTTTTACGGTGCCGAGGTGCCAGCCCGACGCCCAACCTTCAACAAAGGCACGCCCATTCACGCATGTCTTTCGAGCACCACTCGACCGCGGGGAGGACATTTGTTTGAAGGTGATGTATTTAAATTCTTACCTCTATTTTGCAGTCCAGTATTATTATCCAAAGACACCAACAGGTCTGGAAGATGACAGCTCCACACAAATACTGCACGGCTCGAACAGGTAACAAAATATTTATTAGCCACAGCAAAAACAAGAAAACTACCAGTTAAGCGCTTTCATCTGATAAAACAGACCATCTTCCGGTAGTTTTCATGTTTTTGCTGTGGATAATAAATATTTTGTTACCTGTTCGAGCCGTGCAGTATTTGTGTGGAGCTATTATCTTCCAGACCCGTTGGTGTCTTTGGTTACTTTTACATTGTTGCCTTTACTTAGTCCAGCATTATTAGAAGCAGAAGAAAAACTACCAGAATTCAAGTCCAAATTTCTGGAGGCATCAGAAAAATTCATTCTGTGTTGGCAGTACTGTAACTGAATTGAAATAAGCTGCTGCAAGATTATCCACCTTCTGTGATAGTTGTTGGATGAGTAAAGTCAAATCACCCACTGTTGGGGTTGTCTTAAGTCCAACTAACAGGAAGAAATTTGTGAAGAAGCTGCAGTCTGTGTTGCACTGACCATAACACAAAACAAATCAGGCCAAAAAACAAACTAAAGAAACACAGATTAAAACATAAGTGGAAGGCCTAAGGAAAACTGCTGCAGGTAAAATGCAGAAGAACTTCAATCTAGAAACTTTTTGAAATAAAAACTAGTTTAAAACTATGAGAGGTAAGCACTTTTGTTCGCAAAAATACATGAACTTCATCAGATAAACATTGCTGGAAGTACACACAATTTAGAAAGGAAGAAACTGTTGCAGAAAAGAGGAAAATCCCAGGATGCAAAAAACTCCCTTAGCAGCCTCACTAAGAAGCGGAGATCCCTCAAAATCCTCCAAAGCTAGTTACGAAAATAAAATTTCCAAAGACAACCACAAGGCATTCTATAACTATGTCAAGAACCTAAATGGCAATGCTCAGATCTGCTCCGAGCTACAACAGAATGGCATTAAATATACTGATCTCAAGGATACTGCCAATATCCTGGCAGATCGATTCAGTGCCAACTTCACCCCCCTCTCACCCCCTAAATGGCTCATCTCAATACCGGAAGATTGCCAAATTCCAGTAATAACGGCCACACAGGTAAAAAAACGCACTCTCCAAAGCTAAGAATGCAGCATCCTACTACATGAACTAGAAAATGAACTGGCACCTCACCTAAGTGTCATGTTTAATTATACCCTCACCTCAGGCTTCGTGCCCACTGAGTGGCGCACAGCTACAGTTATCCCACTCCACAAGGGGGGGATCCACCTTGGATCCTGGGAACTACCGCCCCATCAGTCTGACGAGCCTGATCTGCAAGGCCATGGAACGTATTATCATGGAACTTATAAACAAAGACATTGGCAACCTTCAAACACTGGACCCCATGCAGTTTGGGTTCATGAAGGGCCGATCTTGTCTCCTGAACATGAATGACTTCTTCGAATCAGTCTCCAGAGCCGTGGATGAGGTAAGGCAGTCCACACAGCCTATCTGGACCTCGCCAAGGCCTTTGACACCATCCCCCACTCTGGAATCATAGATAAACTTACTAAGCTGGGCATTAATCCCTACGTCACTCGATGGGTTGCCAACTAGCTTACCGACAGAACCCACACTGTAAAAGTAGCGGACTTCAAATCCAGCTCCAGACAAGTGACAAGTGGAGTAACCTCAGGGTTCAGTCCTGGGACCTCTCTTGTTTGGCATGTACTTCTCTGAAGTACAGGCCAACACTAAGGGACTCTGGCTAACAAAGTTCGCAGATGACTGCAAACTGGGAGCCATTATTGAATCCCCAAATGATGTGGATACTCTACCAAAAGGGCCTTACACAAACTGATGCTTGGTGCCAGAGCCATGGGCTCAAACTCAGTGACAAGAAATGTATAGTTATCCCCTTTGGGAAAAAACATGTACCCGTGAATTACCACATCAGTGGCAGTACACTAAACATCAACAGTGTGATAAGAGACTTAGGACACAGGTGGACAGTGGTCTCGCCTTCAATAACCACAGAAGTCAGAAGTCCTTCTATGTGGCGCACCTCATCACTAAGGGCTTTCCATCCAGAAAAAAGGTGGTCATTGTCCCACTGTACTTGCTCATTAGACCCATTATAGAATGCAATGCCCCATTTGGTATGTACCTCTCAAGATATCTGCAACAACTGGAAAGGCCGCAGAAATACCTCACTAAAAGAATCACAGGCCTAAAGCAGATGCCCTCTGCTGACCGTCTTAAAAAAACTCCAGCTATACTCTGTCACATATCGTCTACTCCGAGGCGATCTCTGCTTAACATACAAGGCCATATCAAACCCAGAGCTGTTGGACATGCTGCACTTAAAGAAATCCCAATCCCTCAGAGCGACACGCTCCAGGGATCTAAACTTTGTCATCACAATAAACAAAACATGCTGGAGAGATAAGTTCCTGACTCAGAGACTCCCCGGACTCTGGAATAGACTGCCCATACATGTCAAGCAGAGCACCTCTTTGGCCCTCTTCAAAAGAAACTTTGATGATTGGATGGGAGAAAAGAAATTCATCCCAGGGATCACGTCAGTCACCCAGATAGACAGGAGTCCAGGGAAGTAAATAGTGTGGGAAGAAATAGCCAGGGAATTGTTATGGCTAGGCTTGTATAGGCCCTAAGGCCGATAGCCTAGCACCATCCTATGTTCAGTCACATGACTGCCAAGCCCCCAGGAAATGAGGCATCATCTTAAAGAAGCCACCACAAAGAAATTCAGTGTGTAGCACTGAGTCAATTCAATTGACAAAATTTGCAAACGAGGAAAAAAAAAAAAAAAAAAAAAAAATATATATATATATATATATATATATATATATATATATATATATATATATATATATATATATATATATATATATATATATATATATAGATAGAGAGAGAGAGAGAGTATAAAATGCATTCTGTATAAAATCAGAAAAATGAAGACAAAAGTATTAAAATATGAACCCTGTATTTAGGGCTCATCTTTTCAGAGATTTTAGCTTGCGCAAGCATGCTATTGGAACATGTCCATTGAGTCCAGGCCAGTTATTGGCATTCAAACACACCTGCCAATACAGTTCACATTTTTCCAGTAATAAGGTCCATGGACTTTCATTACTGTTGGAAGACATTTGTTTCAAAAAAACAAAATTGAAATGTGTGGTGTGGGTAACATTTTATGTGCTTGTAGAGGGTGTTAGTCTCTTTTTCATTCCGATTTCATATATATGTTCATATATTCTGTCCCTCAGTTTCCTCTCCATTTTTCCTATGTAAAAACAGGGGCAGAACATACACAGTGCACAATATACTACCTTTGTTGTACAACAATTGAATCTGTTTCTTATAGCAACCACCTGGTTGTTCAAAGCAGCTTCATGGCACACCAGAATACTGGGGCAGTAGGGGCAACAACCACACTTTTACATCCCCATAAATTCAGGATTTTGCTTATGTTTGTGCTTGGACCAACTGTGTTCTAATACGGTTTTCAAATTTCTGCCACTTTTTAAACACCATTTGTGGACCCAGACCCACATAATCATGAGTGGTATTCTCTTGTATGAAATTTATTTTACTTATTTATTAGCATTTGTTTACTGGGATAGTCCAGGCTAGGCATAAGGCCCCTTTTCAACAGATGCCCAGAGAAAAAAGCTCCACACATAATACATATGTACCCTTGGATCCAGCTCAGCCGCTTTCCACAGAGTTGGATCCAACTCTCAAGCTCCTCCCTCATACCCATAATACCCTACATCCACCCAACTGCCTTAGATAGAGTTTTCCAAATCCAGTCATGACACACACACACACACACACACACACACACACACACACACACACACACACACATGACCAGCAGAAGAGGCTCAGGTACAGGACTTAACAGTCCTGAGCTCATCCAGGTTCCTCAAGAAGAAAGGTAGAGGGATGGCTGGGTAGGAAAGTGAGGAGGAATGAAGGAAGACAACACAGATTCCAAGTTATGGTAAGATATAACTTTTTAATCAGTCTCCTTCATTCACTCTCATGATAGGGTCAGAGTTCCTAGCTATGAGAACCTTGGGTGGCCCTCATGGAAGGACATGCCGGAGCACCATCGAGCCAAAGGAAGCCCTGCTGCTGGAAAGAACATCCAACTTGTAACGTGACGCAAAGGTGTAATTATTAGACCATGTAGCTGAAGAACTTATTTCCCCTTTGTTTGAAAAGTTGGAAAAGAACACTAAGATAAATGGACTGATTGACATTACTTTCTGTAGCCACTTTAGGCATAAAGGATAGGTTAGTGCACAACAACACATCCTTATAGAATAAAATGTAAGGAGGTTTAGAAGATAAAGCTTGAAGCTCCGAAATCCTATTGGCGGAAGTGATGGCCACCAAGAGATTGGTTTTCCAGGATAGAAACTTCATGTCGCAAGGAGCCGCTGATTCAAAGGGGCCCTGTGTCAATGCCTGAAGCACCAGCGTGAGGTGCAAAGGAGAAGGAGGATCCCTAATGGGAATAAGAAAACGCCCTTCATGAAGGACTTACATAATCTGAATGTGAACAAGGAACTTATTTGACTAGCCATGTGAAAATTAGAAATGGTGGCTAACTGTAGCTGAATAATGGAACACCTAGCACCCTCATTGAAAAATGTAAAGACAAACTAACACATCCGATACAGGTGCTGAGAATGGATCAGTGTTTCTGTTGGTAGCCCAAAAAAAAAAATCGCTTCCACTTGCTGTTGTAAACCCTCTTAGTGGAAGCCTTTTGTGATGTTAGAAGAATCTTTTGAATGGAGTAACGAAGCCTGGACTGTGTTATCCAGGTCAGAATTTGAGAAATCAAGTGATTACTTTCAAGGTCTGGAAATGTGGCTTTCGAATCCCTGATGGGTGAGAGGAGGGTCCTGAGTGGGTTCCAGTTCCCAGGGAGGATACCTCAGGTTAGACCGTAGGAAGGGGAACTACACTTGGCGAGGCCAGAAGGGGGCAATACGGATGACTGAACTCTTCAATCTGCTTGCCTTCTGAAGAAATTTGGGGGGGGCCAATCAAGGACTACAGCATCCATCGGGGACTCCCCCAGATGACGGATCAGAGTGAAAAACTTGCTGCATTGCTGTTGAGAGGAGAGGCAAAGAGGTCACAGCAAGATTGACCCCAAACGCTGAAAATCATGTTTGCTACCGATTGGTTGATGGACCACTCAAGTGGAATCAGAAGCTACCTGCTGAGTCTCTCCTCCAGATCGCTGGCTTTCCTCGAGATGTGCATTGCAACGAGAAAGTGGTCTGAAGAGATCACCCACTCCCACACCTTCATGGCCTCCGTGCATAGGGGGTAGGAATGGGTTCCTGCTTGCTTTTTGATGTACCAGACAACAGACATGTTGTCGTTAAGTACTGCAATAATCCCAAGAGGGACAACATCCTGAAAGGCTTGCAACGTTAAGAGGACAGCTCTCATCTCCATGACATTGATAATACAAATTGATCTCAGGAGTCGACCATGTGCCTTGAATCATCTTCCTGTTGTAATGTCCCACCCACCCAAACTGGGAAGCATATGTGGTCATGATGGCTTTTAGAGAATCATTGACAAAGGGTCTGCCAAGGATAACATTGTCAGAATGAATCCATTAACTGATATGACGTTTGCACAAGGGAGTCAATTTGATGTGAAGGGACAACGGCTGACACAGAATGGACCATTGATTGGCTAGTACTCGCTGTATGACACGCTAAGAACCTAGCCAGGGGAACTAATAGGATGGCTGCAGACATGGACCCCCAGGACTTGCCAGATCAGATGAGCGGAGGGGGCTGGATTTGCTAATAACTGCTGGACTTGATTTCTCAAAATGGTCATACGGTGTAGAGAAAGAGAAGCTATCTGATGTTTGGTATTGAGCTGCATACCTATGAAGTCTGGGTTCTGAACTGGAGTAAGATAAGACTTGTCCCCATTTATGGTGACGCCCAGGGATTGAGCCAACTGGAGTAAATATTCTTTGGTTTGAATCAGTCGATGCTTTGTGGGAGCCGTTAGGAGCCAATCGTCTAAATATGGAAACACCTGGAATCCCTTGAGCCTCAGGTGAGTGGCTACCACTGCCATGCATTTGCTGAGCACCCAGGGGGCTGTGGTGAGCCCAAAGGGCAATGCTCTGAACTGGTAATGATTGGCTCCCAGCCGTAAGTGCAGAAATATCCTGGAGCGTCTATCTATTTCAATGTGATAGCACGTGTCCTTGAGATCTATCGAGCGCATCCGGTGGTCTTTGTGCAACAAAGGCAGAATGGACTGAACCATAACCATTCAGAACCTCTCTTTCTCATTTAACTTGCTGAGATCCAGAATGGGTCTTACGTGTGCTGTCTTTTTCGGCACTTATAAGAAATGGGAGTAGGTTCCAAATCCTCTGCTAAATTGGGACCTCCTCGATGACTCTCTTTGCAACAGTTGCTGAATTTCCTGGGCTGTCTGCTCCCACTGACTAGGTGGCACATCTGGGAGACTTCTTGAATTCAGAGGAGGAAGGGAAAAGGGAATATAATAACATCTGGATATCACACTTAGCACCCAATGGTTTTGAGCCAATACTGTCCAAGCTTCCGGGTGCAAAGCTAATTGTCCCCGGACTGCCTCCAGAGATGGACAGTCAGGTAGCTCCTCAGGAGCACTGCAAGGGCTTATCGGAAGGGGGTACCTAAAGCCCCAGTTCTGCAGACCCCCCCCCTCTGCCTCTAGGGTGGCGTCTACCATTAGACCCTCCTCCTCTGCCTCTAGGGGAGGGTTCTCCATGCAGGTCCTGGAAAGGCCCTTGGGACTTGTAGAACCACATTTTCTTGTCTCCATGCTGGTTTCAGGAAAAGGATCTCTGGGGGGACAGAAAGCTTGATTCCAACAGCAGAAAGGGTCTTCCCATCCTTTTCACTGTGGGTGTGTCTAACCAAAGGCCCAAAAAGAGAAGAGCCATTATAAGGGGCACTGACAAACAAAGCCTTTAAGGGCTCCGCAAAAATCACATAGCCTCATCCAGGCATGCCTCCTTAAGGAAAATCCTGAACCGGTTGCTCACAAGGTGCCCTCTGTGGTATGGGAGATTAACCTCATTGAATAACTGGCGATGGAGGAAAGAGTGGCATTAGCCAGGGGGGGGGGGTTACCCAAGACACAGACGGGCCAGTCCCAAATGCCTCCAAGAGAAATGACTCCTCAGAGAAAGGAGGTTGGGCAGGCCACCCACCTTTCTGCTTGAGAATCTCCAAAATGTCTCCAAAGGAGACATACTCAGATGGGGATCGGGGAGATCCTTCTTCCTCACTGAAGTCAGTATCCTAAGTACAGAACTCCAGCGGACAGTCCATGCATCTCCTTTTACACATCCTTTTTTGAGGGACCTCCTCAGCTGGGTATTCTGGGGAGGTATCCAAAGAGGGGGATCCTTCCTGATCAGGGAAGTCCTTGAGGCAGCCTGGGACAGGAAGACTCGTGGCAGGATGAGAAAGAGAAAGGCCTGGATTCAATGGAGTTACAGGAACAGACTAAGAAACATCTACGGTAAAATTTCCAACCTGGGAGAAGACTCTCTCCACTATCTGAAAGGTCAAAGGGCCAGGTGAAGCCCTAGCCAGATCCTCTAGAGCAGAGGCCACTGAAGAGACGGACAGGGCTTACACTGGATCAGTGGCCTCCACAAGGGATCAGACCTGAGCTATTGAGTGATGAAGCACCCCAAGGGAAGGAATGGCTCTGAGAAGGACAGATCTGGTCCCAGTCCCTTGAACCTGGCACTGACACCACAGCTCTGAGACTTGCTATGCTCCGAAAAGGCCAGAATGGGGCTAGTCAAGGGCATACTTGGGATTGAGAAAGGAAGTTTCTTCCCCGCTGAATCAGAGACATACAGCAGTCCTAAATCTCTAGGCTCTGAAGCCGGGGGATGGATCGGAGAAGGAGTATGGATACAGTGATCCAGGTAGTTCACAGATCCAACAGGAGATGGAGCGAGAACTACCCCCATCCACCTCAGACAAACTTCTCGAGGACCTGAAAGAAGCTAACTGGGGGGCAGGAGTGCTTGGACTTAGCAGACAGAGTCGGTGACTTTGTTGAGGCTCCTGGATCTGAAGCAGTAGGGTCCGAGGCTAGAGCAGACAATAGAGTCAGAGAGGGAACTTTAGGATCAGAGAGTGGAGCAGACTTAGGAGGATCTGAGGAGAACTCCACCATTTTTCCTGGCTTCTTGGAATCGGGAACATCCCTCAGGGAAGCAGGAAGGGACCTGTTTTTGGCCTCCTTGATAGAAGTATAGGAGGAAAAAGCCTGGGAAGGGGTCTGAGCCTCAGCCAAGGAAGGAATAAGGCCCCTTAAAATAAGTTAGTTCCGTCTGTTAGCCAAAGCCCAAGGGTTAAGGACCAAACAGACGGAACAGTCAGCATCAAGATGATCGGCTCCCAGGCAATACATGCACTCCTTGTGGGCATCCTGACTGGGGATCTTATGTCCACAAGAACTGCAGCGCTTAAAGCAGGAATTTTTTTTTTTTTTAGGAACGATAAGACAGAAATAGCGCGCACACACACACACTAGAAGAGAGGTAAGAATAACGAAGCTTGAGAGGCATGGACTCTGCATCTGAGTAGCAAGAGAGATCCTAGGCAGTTGGGTGGATGCAAGGTATTATGGGTATAACAGATGCGCTTGAGAATTGGATCCAAGTCTGCGCAAAGTGGCAGAGCTGGATCCAAGGTTTGGATCTCAGACTCTATTGTGAGGGTGAATGAAGGAGTCAACATCAGATCAAACAACTATCAGTCAGTGGTTAAAAAGCAATAAGTGCATGCTACAACCATTTGTAAGGCATAACCAGGTATGTTTACAAAGAGCTATGCCAGCACCACCAGCAGAGTTATGTGCTCACCTCTTGGTGAGTCTGGAGAAAGAAGTCATAGGTGCCATCTGGGATGGTAACTTAGTTTTTAAATCTCCTTCATGCAGTTATTCTAGCAACTTCCAGTAACAGGGATACCATAAAACCAGCGTCACAGAGCAGAAGATAATGTCCTGACTAAAGCCTAGGCAACCCAAGTTTGGTTAGCAACTCAGGTGTCTGAGGGGCTAGCAAGGGAACCTGGGCATATGCATCACATGGGGGACAGCATGAAAACAGACACACCACATAGGTGAAGTCTAGCAGACTGCAGAGATGCACACGGGAGTGCTATCTGCAGGGAGGAAGGTTATTAGTTGAATTGCTGCAGAGGTAAGATGATATGCAAGCATTCCCATTGCAAGTCTGTCTTGTCACATTATGTCTGTGTAAAGGGTAGAGAACTTGGGTCATAAAAAAATTCCTACTAAATAGCAATTTGAAGCTGGCCCAAGGTACCTCAATATCCTCTCCAGCCACAAACATGGGTCAGATAAAGTCATAGGAAGACATGTTGGGTTCAGTAGACCTAGTGAATGAGGAGGGGTATTCTCTCTGGGGGAGATAAATTTCAACTACAGGATAAGGGTCCTAAAAATTGTGGCCTTAGGCTTGGGTGTGCCACTGGTAGAACTGCGACCAGGCCACAGGTGGGTGGAGGCCGCCTGTGCACAGTTGAATGACGACCTCCTTGGTAGATTTAGGGATTCCCCCCTCCCTATCTGAAGACCTAGCTCAGGAGTTGGAAAACTGAGACCTGCAGAGCAACCTCAGACCCAACTGACAACCCATGTCTTTCAACTCGTTCAGATGTGTAGGAGGCTCAATTGAAAGGGTATATATTCAGCAGAGGCCTCCACCACACACCCTTGGTCATCAGAAGAGACTGTGGAAGCATTTCCTGTCATTTGACAAATCTAGGTGGACTGGCTGATGGCAAAGTTATGTTGTCTACACCCCTCGAATGGTTCAGACACTTCTCCCTAACCTTGTAAGAGGGGTCAAATTCAGAAGAACCAACAGAGGCCATAGTGTGTGGGAATCCCTGAAGCAGACACTCCTTTTTTTCCCCCAAAAAATGTGTGCTAAAGATTCGGATCAACTTTGAATGGTAGATTTATTAAAGTGAGCACTGAAGGGACAGCTACGTACATCGGGCTCCAAGCCCAAGCAAAACAAAGGGTATGATGGTCACGATGTGGAATCTATTTTCCAGAATAAACACAAGTATTAGTTCTAGTATTCATCTAACATTAGCAAACTAAAACAGACAATGAAAGGTTCTCCAAAGGACATTCAGTTTTATGAAGTTCTCTGGTTTGGACTGCCTGACAGTCTACAGAAGTGGATGCTTCGGGCTCCAACAGCAAGAAAGAGATGTAAAATGGCACTGGCTAATGACCTTATACCCAAACATCAAGTGCAGGGCATCTGACAGCCCAGGAGGGTGGCTTTAAGTTACTGGTATGGTGGTCAACCAGGGGCTACCACATCAAGAATTACCACATTTTTAGTACTGCAACAGTGAAACACAATTAACATTCATTAATCTTTCTCATGTGCAGCTTGGTCAAATGGTATCACTGGGATCACAAAAGCTATCTGGCCTACAGTTTTGATAAATTATCTGCTTAAAGCGTGAATCATACATCAAAAGTTAAGAAATACTTCCCAATAAGTTTTCACCTTGTCTTGAGGTAAAACAGCTTTTTGTATCAGTGTCTCTATAAGGCACCCTTAAAACACAATACTATGCAATGAAGTCAAGAAGACTTTATTTTCATATGAAACCGCACATGGGTAGGGAGAGATGAAACCTAGTTAAGGACTCCTGGTATCTGGGGGGAAAGACACTTTACAAATAAATAAGTGGTCTAAATTAAATACAAATGTGTATACCCTGAACTGAGCTACCAAAGAAGCTAGGCCATTTGTAAACACTCTTGGTGCAGTAGACAGCCCAAGAGTAATGTAGAGAATTGATCATGTGATCAGATACACACAATATTGGGAATCTCTGGAATTATGCTACTGGAATGTAACATTAAACACCTTTGAGCTCTAAGGTTATCATAACACACTGGTCTGGAATAAGTGCTAACACTGAATGGAGGATCAACATCTTGAATTCTGGAACCTTCACACACAGGTTAAGGAAGAAATCCAAAACTGGTCTCTACGAGTGTTCCTTTTTTGGGACAATAAATATTCTGGAATAAAAGTCCCTTCCTAAGTGTTCTGCAGGAAGATATTCTACAACATTGCTTTTAATGAGAACCTGAGGAAATAACTCTCGTTTGGTTTGGGGAGTGAGAAGAAATCCCCCTGAAAGGAGAATCTATCCACTGCACGCTGTAACCCTCCTGAATTACCTTTTAAACCCATTTGTCTGAAATTATCCAACACCAAACTGGAGCACTGAGGGTCAGATACTGACAAACTGGAAGAGAAATATGGAAGGGAATAAGGATACCAGGTCTCCAACATTGTCATTTTGAAGCTAGTGTTTGACCTTTTTTAGGAAAGGCAACAAATTTTTTGGTTGTGGAGTAGTTACTCTCCTGCCATTTCTGCTTGAGTGGGTCTGGGCTCAAGAAAACCCTTGTGAAACTAAGGTGCAATATATTCATCCTGGACTGGACAACACAATACACGTTCAGGGAGGGAATGACAGTTGGCACACAGGCAGAAACAAGTCTGCAGCCTACTAATGTCACTGAACATGTAGATATTAAAAAAAAAATTAAGTTCACATGGCCAGCCACCTGGCCCCTCTCCAAACCTTAACCTGAGAAAAGCACTACTGTACGAGTCCTTGTATACACCTGAAGGAATAGCTGGTCAAAGTACAGACAAAAATGCAAAACAAGTGCAGCTTATTCTAATTCATCAGAATCTATATGCTAAATATCAAATGAAAAGTAAAAGAATAACAGAACATCCTTGTATAAATTGATGTCTTACTTTGGAAGTCTAACAGGAAAATACAGTTGTGTAATTAAACTTATAACAGTGCTCGAATGATCACTGCTGCATTAGCCTTAGCCACATGAGGTTATATCCTGCCAGATATATAACAGCTAGCTTCAGGGTACCTTGCAAGCACCTAAACTGTCAGCAATTCAAGCTGAGCTAACTAAAAGGCATGTTTGGGCACCAAGCCCTTCAGAGCTTTCCTGCCAAGAGAAAGAGGGAGGCTGAGCCCTGAAAATACAAACCTAGGTAGAATAACAAATAACCAACCACACTGTCAAACGAAATACCAAAAAAACAAGGGGGGGGTGGAGGGAGGGAGCAGCTACTGCAGGAGTGATCATTCAAACATCTACTGTTATGGCAAGTTTACTTAAACGACAATACTCTGCTTATCGTACTAATCACTGCTGCAGTAACCTTGGCTTACTACATTTAGGAGGTGGAAGGAGAAGAGTCCATTAGCCCCTGGAGAATGGTCTTTGCAAAGCCTGATCAAGCTTAGTGTTTTGAAAATGCATGTACAGATGAACAATTTGCAGTTTCTATATTTCTTCTAGAGTCCACCCCTTTCCAAAACGCAATAGATGAAGCCAAGCCATGCTAGAGTGGGCATGGATCCTATCTTGAAAAGTTTTGCTGTGGTGAGTAGAACAAAAGGTAATAGCCCTAGACAACCATTTGGAAATGGTCTGTTCTGACAAAGGTCGTCCCCTCTTACTTTCACAAGTAATGAACAACTGATCCGAAGATCTGAAACATTTATTTCTATTAAGGTAGTACATGCGTTGTGAGTGGACATCCAATGTATGCAGTATCCTTTCTCCCTCATTTTTGGGTGGACATCCAATGTATGCAGTATCCTTTCTCCCTCATTTTTGGGTGGACATCCAGTGTATGTAGTATCCCTTCTCCCTCATTTTTGAGATCAGTAAAGAAAACAAAGAGATGGCTAGCTTGGCTTTAACCAAACTCAGATACCACTAAGTATAAAAGAAGGATTAGTTTTCAAAGAAACCCTATCCTTACAGAAAATGAGAAAGGGTTGACTCACCTTAAGAGCTTGCAACTCAGATATCCTTCTTGAAGAGGTCAGAGCAACCAGTTAAACTGTTTTCATGTTAGGAACCTCAAGTCAGCCATGGTTCAAATGGAGCAACTGTTAGCACCTCTAACACAAAATTAAGACCCAAAGTAGAGGCCACCAGTTTTCTTGGAGCCCTCTTATGCACAACCCCTTTCAAAAACATTTTGACAAGAGAATGCGCTGAAAGAGGAGGATCCATGGGCAGATGTGGTGAAATGGCCGATAAAGGAACCTTGACTGAGGAGTACAAAAGACTACAGGATAGTAACTTACACAAATACTGTAAAACCACACAACTAGCCACAAATGGGTGCTGGTTATGTTGTCGACATCAACTAATTTTTTTTTCATTTTATTAATAACAAATTTTCTAATAGCAGGCTTTCTTGACTCAGTTAGTACTTGTTGCACATTCTCAGTAAACAGGTACCTAAAAGGAATTAACCATCATCCCATCATCCAGGCAGTCAGCTGAAGTTGACTGGTGTTTGGGAGCATCAAACACCACTGTTCCTCTGTGAGTAGATCCAGTCTGTGAGACAGCTTGTGTTAACTGCTCCTGGCTATTTCAAAAAGAAGGGAGAATCCGAGTCGCCTGGAAAGAAGGAAGTCACCACAGTGATCTTTGGGAATTCCTTCTGAATCTTCAGAAGAACCCTGGATATTAGTGGAAAAGCATACTGGAACATTCCTGTCCAAAGAAAAGTAAAGGCATCTGATGTCCACGGCTTCTTGCATGGCGTCCTAGAGCAGAATCCTGACAGCTGATTGTTTAGAGGCAAGGCAAAGAGGTCTACTTGAGGAACTCCCCACAGATTGTTAACATTTTGGAAGTCATCCCCCCAATCCAGTTTCCATTCATAAGAGTCTGCCCTTGGCCTGCTCAGTTTGTCTGACGCACAAATTTGCTCTGAAAAAAATTGTGCTGTGAAGCTATATTCCAAAGTAACATTCATTTGTAGTCTGTGAAGGGGATAAACCAGATTTCCTCCTTGCTTGTTGATGTAGCACATGACTGTGGTATTGTCTGTAAGAACCTGAAGATGATTCACAAAGCTGAGTGCCTTGTACACTACAAGGATCGCTTTTACATTTGTCCTTGGTGTCCCACATACATTGCACTTTTTATTCCTTCTGAAACTGTCCCCAAGCAAAGTCCAGGACATCTGTTGTGATGATTCACAAAGTTGAGTGCCTTGAACACTACAAGAATCGCTTTTACATTTGTCCTTGGTGTCCCACATACATTGCACTTTTTATTCCTTCTGAAACTGTCCCCAAGCAAAGTCCAGGGCATCTGTTGTGATTGATTACTTGGAATGGGGAGAGAGAGGGGAGAACTGGATTTAGGGTATATGCTGTCTACATCAAGTGCTCTCTCTTCTGACATACCCCAGCACTGAGATCTGAAAAGAAAAGGGGTGTTGGTTCTGTGACCAAAGAGACTTCAGATATCACTGTATCTTTCTCATGAGGAGTCTTGTCAGGGGCATCATGAGAAACATGGAAACTATGATAACCCAAATCCTGAGGAAGTAACGGAGTGACAGAAGTCTGAGTGGGGAAAACCCAAGAAACAGATCTAGATAGAGATCTAGTTTTTCTGTGGAAGAAAAGCTCTTTGAACTGTGGTTTCTAGTTGACATCCCAGAAACACAATCCTGTGAGTAGTCAAAAAAGACTTTGGAATGGTCTCTTGGAATCCCAGCTTGTAAAACAGATCTCTCAAACCAGCAGACTGCTGATGCTTTGAAAAAGACTCTGCAAAGATAAGAAAGTCGTCTAAATGTGGATATCCTGAACCTGACATGAGGTACAGCTGAAGCTAAACACTTTGTGAACTTTCTTGGTGCAGCAGATAGTTCAAAGGGTGAGGCACAGAACTGATAATGTGATCCAGACACAAACAACCTTAAGAAACATCTGAAGTCTGGATGAATAGGAATATGATGAGCCTCTTAAATCTAGTGTTACCAAGAAACTTGAATGAAGAAGACATAACAGGTTGTAAAGTGACATCCTCTTGAGTTTGGGCAGTATCATAAAAAGGTTTAGGAAAGACAGGCCCAGAACTGGTCTCCCAGTGTTTTCTTCTTCTGACAAAAACATCCTTGAAAACACTCTTTCCCAACTGGGAAGGGGGAACTGGTTCTATCACCCCTATGAAACAGTGTATAATGGACACGTAGAACCAAAAATGTCTGGTCTGCAGGTTGAAAAATTATCCCCAGGAAAGGCTGAATTTCCTCCCATTGCCATCTGTACTGTTGGTGAATGATCTAAAGAACCCATCTAACTGAAATTATCTATTGTCAAAAAGAGAAATGGAGAGTCAGATTTTCTGGAAGAAAAAAGGGGGTTGCCACAGTGGGGGGACAACGACGATAAAGTCTCTCAAATAGTCATTCTGATTTTATTGGACTGTCCTTGGTTTTAGGAGTTTCCAGAATTCTTCCTGGAACTTGGAACCTCCTTGCAATTTCTTCTTAAACATCTGTTTACCCACAGTTTGTTGAGACTGCTTATTTTGTTTCTTACAAACAATAGACAAGTTAGAGAATCCCTTGGAAAATTTATGAAAAGAGGGATGAAAACGGTTAGAGATTCTCTGTACCAGCTTACCCTTTCATCCGTTTTTTACCACCTCTGCTGCAGAGGGACCAAAAACTAAATCTCTAGCCAACATAGAATTTAAAAATCTCATTAACATCTGAGAGTTCTGAGAAAGCAGCTATGCAAACCTCTTTAGAACAGTACCACATGAGCCCAACAGTTCAAAATTCTGAAAAATCAAAAGTTGCAGAAGCATTTTCATACTTATCAATAACCTTCCCATCCTTACTTAAGTGTTTAGAAGCAGCAGGATTAACTAAAGCTATAGCTGCTGAATCAGGTTTGGGAAGACTGTACAAAAACTTAAAAGACTGAGGAACTTTATACATCCTATATGCCAGGGGCAGCTGGCTGACTGTCACAAAAACTGCAGGTAGTAACACACACATCCTCCAAAGTGGACAGAGCTGGAGGAATAGGTGCAGGTTCTGGAAATTCATCCTGTAACAGCTCACATAATTTTTCTTAGGGACTGAGAAAAAGTACAGTTTTGTACCTACCATAAATGTAGATGTCCAATAGGAATGCATCTGCAGTCCTTACAAATGGGTTGTCCTGTCGTCAGGCAGCCCTTCGGTCAGCCGGATTCCAAAGTCTGGGTCTGGCCTCGGCTGGTGTCGCACTTCACCCGACGTCATAGCTGCAGTTATTCGGGTATAAAGGCATCAGCCGACGCCATTTTCCTCAGTGTTTCTTGCCCCAGATGCCAGGTGCCCTCTAGGAAGGCTAAATTTGGATAAATGCCAATGATTCCAAATAGTAGAGAGCAAAAAAAAAAAAAAATATGCATGTATGTACATATATACAAACAAATACACCATAATAGATTCCCCCAGCTAGCTACAAGATGGGCAAATACCCTAGGAGTACCACAGAGGGGAAGGAGGGTGGGTAATCCTGACTGCAGATGCATTCCTATCAGACATCTACATTTATGGTAGGTACAAAACTGTACTATGTCCTTCAAGGATGCATCTGCAGTCCTTACAAATGGGTAGAATACCATAGCCAAACTGGGGGAGGAGGAAAAATAAAATTATGGTGTAGTTAAGATCCCTTGCAAAACAGCAGTGGCAAAACCTGCTCGGGATCTAGAGTATAAAGGTAAATTATAATGCTTGGCAAATGTATGCACGGAGCTCCAAGTAGCAGCCTCTAAAATGTCCTTGGTAGCCACTCCTCGTAGGAAAGCTGTGGTAGTGGCTGTAGCCCTTGTAGAGTGAGGCCTGATGTTTTCTGGAGTTTTCTTTCCATGGTAGGAGTAACAAAATCTAATGCAATTTCTTATCCACTTGGAGATTGTCTGTTTTGAAACTGCTTTTCCTTCCATTCCTGTTGCATATGCTACCAGTAGCTGGTCAGTTTTTCTATTGCCCTTGGTCCTGTCCAGGTAGTAGCGTAATTGTCTATGTACATCCAAGGTATGCAACAGTCTTTCTCCCCTGTTCTGTGGGTTGGGGAAGAATGTAGGTAGGTGGATAGCCTGATTTAAAGATACTCTGGAGACCACCTTAGGCATAAAAGTAGGATTTGTTCTCATGGACACTCTATCTTGATGGAAGATCAGGAAGGGTTGTACTGCCATTAATGCCTGTAGCTCAGATACCCTTCTTGCTGAAGTGATTGCCAGCAGGAAAGCAGTTTTCCATGATAAGTATTGTAATTCTGCTGTTGCTGCTGGTTCGAAAGGAGGAAGTGTCAATTTTTCTAGCACAAAGTTCAAGTCCCATGCTGGCAATGGTGGCTTCCTAGGAGGTTTTACATTCTTAATTCCTCTCAGAAACTGCCTGAGCAGAGGATGTGAGAAGACTGGAGGATCCAAGCCGTATTCTGCTGAAATAGCTGATGCATGAATCTTAATGGAAGAATAGGACAGGCCTTTGTGGAAGAGCTCTGCCAAGTATTCCAGGATGTTGGCTATGTTTACCAGTGACACATCTTCTCCTTTTGCAGTACTCCAAATGAGATATCTTTTCCATTTTGCTGAATAATTTTTCCTTGTTGAGGGTCTGCGAGCCTCCAGGATAATGTCTTTAACCCTTTGGGATAAATTTGGGTTAATCAGTCTTATGCAATGTTCCAGGCAGTCAGCTGCAGAGTTTTCAGGTTTGGATGCAGGATGTTGTAGTTGTTCTGTGTTAACAGCAAGGGAACCAGGGGTAGGGGCCATATTTGTTCCCGAGACATGCTCCTCAGTAATGGGTACCAATGTTGTCTTGGCCAGTCTGGAGCTATCAGAATGATCCTTGGACAGTCCTCTTTGATCTTCAATAGCACCTTGTGCATCAAAGGAAGTGGTGGGAATGCATATGCTGTCAGGTTTTTCCAGCTGAAAGATAGGGAGTCCACCTTCCAAGCAAGTGGGTGGTACGTCCTTGTGCAGAATTTCTTTAGCTGGTGATTGCGTGGGGATGCAAATAAGTCTATTTCTGGGAGTCCCCATTTTCTTGTAATGGTTTTGAAGATGTCCGGATGCAGCATCCATTCGTGGGCATCCGTGGTAGTCCTGCTTAATATGTCTGCTAGAATGTTTTCTTTTCCTGGTACAAAAATTGCTTGTAACTGAATGTTGTAGCTCAGGGCCACATTCCAGAGGTCCAGTGCCATCCGGCATAGAGGGTACGAATGTGTGCCTCCCTGTTTGTTGATGTACCACATAACTGTGGTGTTGTCTGTCCTTATCAATTGACCTTGTCGGAGAAATGGTCTGAATGTCTGAATTGCCAGTTTTACTGCCAGCATTTCCTTTAGATTTATGTGTAGGTGCAGCTGGTCTTGAGTCCATAAACCTTGTATGCACTTGTCCAGCATGTGGGCCCCCCAACCGAGGTCTGAGGCGTCCGTCGTGATGGTTTGGCTTGGTTGAGTGCTGTGGAAGGGCAATCCTGTGTTTGATTGACAGGCCTGAGCCCACCATTGGAATTCTTGCTTCAGGCATGGAATTATTGGAATTTGGGTTTCTAGGCTGTGCTTGTGTTGAGACCATAAATTCCTTAGGTACCACTGTAACTTTCTCATATGCAGTCTGGCATGTGGAACCAATATTATGCAGGATGCCATGAAGCCCAAGGCTTGCAGGACTTTTCTTGCTGTTAGATGGTTCTGCTTTGTTAATGCCAAGAAGTAGAGAGGTAGTTGCTCCTGTTTTTCTACCGTTAGGAATGCCATTTGTTTCGATGTGTCCAGCTCTGCACCCAAAAAGGTTATCCTTTGGGATGGTATCAGCCTTGACTTTTTATATTGACTGTATATCCCAGGGCTTGTAGTAGGTAAATGACCCTTTTCAAGTCTTCTGCTAGCTTGTTTTTGTTGTCCGCTTGTATCAGGCAGTCGTCCAGGTAAGGGTAGATTTGGATTCCCTGAAGCCTGCAATGAGCAATTACTGATGCCAGGCATTTCGTGAACACTCTGGGCGCAGTAGATAAGCCAAAGGGCAATGCTGAGAATTGATAATGCTCTGATCCTGCAAGAAATCTGAGGTATCTTCTGCAATTTGGTCGTATGGGGACGTGCAGGTATGCCTCCTTGAGATCTAGAGTTACCAGCCAAGACTCCTTGCCCAGAATGGGAAGAAGCTGCTGTAGAGTCAGCATTTTGAATTTTTGAACAATGAGGAATGTGTTTAAAGCGGACAGGTCGAGAATAGGTCTCCATTTGCTTTCTTTTCTTGGTACCAGGAAGAGTCTGGAGTAAAATCCCTTTCCTTGCTCCATAGATGGTACCTTTTCCACAGCTCTCATCCTTAATAATTGAGATATTTGTTTTAGAGCTTCTGCCTTTTGATTTGGAGGTAGGTTTGGCATTCCTCTCTTCCCTGGTAGAGTATGGAAGTGAAACCTGTAACCTTGGTCTATTGTCTGCAAAATCCACTTGTCTCTTGTGATGTAATGCCAGTTTATTGAAAATAAGGCTAGCTTCCCACCTAAGGGTGCTTCTAGTTGTTCCCTGGTAGGTGGTGCCAGAGCCAAGTCACTGTGATTGTTCTGTAGTTGTGGTGGTGGCTGTGTCTGTACCTCGCTGGTTGTTACCCTGCCACTGGCGTCCCCTGTAGGCACCCCTGGATTGGCTTCTGCCTCTTGAACGCCTATTCCTGCCTCTCTGAGCTCTGGAGGAGTCTGGAAAGGACCAATTCTTGGAGGGCCAATTCCTGCTAAACCTTGGAGGTTGGACCTGTAAGAAATCTTTCACTGTTTGGACAGATTTTGCCTTCTCTTCCATCTTCTTCAGCACCTGTTGTGCAGGAGAGCCAAACAAATTGATCTTATCCATGGGAGCATCTAATAGTTTTGATTTGACATGGTCTGGTAAGGCCTGCTCTTTTAACCATGCATGCCTTCTGATAACTGTGCCAGTCATGGCTGATCTAAAGGAAGCCTCCAGTGCATCATAGCCGCATTTTAAAGAATGGTTACTGACTTGCTGAATGTTATGTACCATTTCCTGAACAGATTTTTTGTCTAAAGGTTCATCCGAGGACAGCTTTTTGGTTAACTGGTCTAGCATAAATTCTTGATACTGGATCATGTGAAATTGACAGTTCAAGGCCCTAGCTGAAAGAGTAGCAGAAGTGTAAACCTTTTTACCCCATCTCTCTAAGGACCTGGATTCCCTTTCAGAGGGGAGGGGGTTTTTGACAGAGGTAGCTGCTACAGCCTTAGGTCCCTGGGAGATAGTCTCGGGATCTGCAAAAGGAGCCTTATACAAATGATAATGTGTGTCCGGGACCCTGTAGTACCTATCGGGCTTAGCAGGGGCCGGAGGTAGAGAATCAGGAGCAGTACAAGCATCATTAAATGCATCATCTACAACAGAAAGATCTGGAGGTATGGCTAAAGGCCTATGTTGTGGTAAATGCAGAAAGGTTCTAATCCTTTTTCTGGAGTCTGAAAAATCCTGGCCCTGCCACTGAAATTGTTCCCTCATAGCATGCAAGGTTTCCCCAAAGGAAAATTCCTCAGGCGGAGAGGCAGAAGGGATGGACTCTTCAGCATCAGAGTCTTCATAAGGGGAGAAAGGAGCCTCTGGAGGGTCTGTATTATCTGAATCATCAGAGGAATTATCTGTAGAAACTGGCTCAGGGGGCTCTGCTCTAGGCCTCTTCTCTGGAGGTGGGTGAGAGGCCCTGTCTGGTTGAGGTTGGGATCCCCGGATTAAAGAAATGAGATCCTCTGCTAAAGTAAGCATTTGTGAACTAGAGCTAGGCCTGTGAGAGGGGGGCTTAGCAGGCACAGATTTAGTAGCTTTAGCTGCTTTAGCCCTGGCAAAGGCCTTAATGGACATGGCTGCAGGTGGCCTAGCAGCTCCACGTGCAGGGGTTGAAATATCCAAGGGAATAGTGTCAGATAATTCCTGAGAAACTGCAGCAGCAGGTGGGATTTCAGAAGCCGATTCCACCAGGTTGGAAGAGGCCTCGGTAGAAGGTAAGTTTTCGGCTGAAGGAAGAACCGCTTGCTCGGTTTCAGCCGAAACCGAGACACTCGCGGTTGGCTTAACCGCGGTTTCGGCCGAAACCACGGACCGCGAGTGTCAGTCCTTTTCCTTGCGCTTTTTTGATATTTGCGTAGTCGGAGGATCCGACGGCATAATATAAGCAAAATCAGAGCCGAAAAACTCCTCAGCAAATTCCGACCGACGTCTAAGCGTCCGCCGGTTAAAAGAAGCACAGGCTAGACAAGCTGCTACGTCGTGGTCTGGGCCTAAACAAGGTAAGCAGTAAGAGTGGAAATCTTTATGAGGTATTTGTTTCCCACAAGTTAAACAGTTATTCACTTTTTCTGACATCGGCTGAGGCAAGAAAGAGTCCCCAACGGGGTACTTAGCTTTTTAGAAGTCTTCGGTAGTAGTAGAAGTATTCGGTAGTAGTAATCTCTGGTTCTGACCGACCGGCACTTGCGAACAGTTTCTGCTTCGGGCGCCACGCGGCAAGAAAGACTGAGGAAAATGGCGTCGGCTGATGCCTTTATACCCGAATAACTGCAGCTATGACGTCGGGTGAAGTGCAACACCAGCCGAGGCCAGACCCAGACTTTGGAATCCGGCCGACTGAAGGGCTGCCTGACGACAGGACAACCCATTTGTAAGGACTGCAGATGCATCCTTGAAGGACATCTCAGTGTTCCCCCACTGAAAACACTGACACATCCTAGAAACAGTCTCGGAGAATGATAATCTCCCACATGGAGAATCAGAAACTGAGCTCTCCTCTGAATCTGACTCAGAAATTGGAGGAAAATTTCTGTATCTGTCTCTTCATCCTCCTGTCCAGATTTAGAATCTGTAATCTCTTCAGGAAAGGAGATAGCCCTGTTTTGCCAGAAACTGCTTTACAAAAAGGAACAACAGTCTGAATTAAACCCTGAACCAGACCCAGTTAACTACTCCTATGTCAGAAAATTTGAGGTGGTGGAGTTATATGTTTAATTTTCTGTTTCTTTTTGACAGTAAAAATGGGACCAACAGTGCTGTTAATGGCAGCAGCTGATTCCCAGGGATAGGCACAACATTCTTACTGAAGGAAGGCTGCCCTGTTCTCTCTCTCAGTAACAACAGTCACTCTCCCTTGCCCATTAACGGGACCTGAATAGCCACAGATGACTTGGGCTAACCCCCAGTCCACAGTGGCTGTAGGTGCTACACCACAGGGATCTTGGGTAAAAGAGGAGTGGTTTGAGGTACAATTAATGGCAAACAGCTGCAGCTGAGGCAAACTGCTAGCCTACTGTGACGGCAAAGGCTGTTTGCTTAATGTTTTCTTGTTATGGCTGGAAGAAGCAACAGCAATAGGACCAACAGATTGTTTCATGGTCAAGTCGAACGAAAATGGTGCCTCTCATGTGGAAAGCAAGCAACAAATGCCAGTAAAAATAAAAAGTTTTGAAAAGTTACTTTTTTCACACAAAAACACAGTAAAATGCACTTTAAAACACACTGCCAGCTCCATAAAGTGAAATAAACACAATTTCTCTACAGAAAATGCTTTTCAGTTACTTTAAACAACTTTTAAAATGACAGGAAAAAACAGCACTCCTATTTAAAAGTGCAGGACAGACTCATGACAGTCAGTTGAAAAAAAAAAACTCCAACCTTTAAAATAACTTTCTTGAACAAGAAAGTATCAATAAACAAAATTATTAAATAGAAGATTTCCCCCAATGAGACACCTCTGTCCAGCAAAGGAACATCACAAGCGCACTGTCGATCCTAGGAGGCCTCAGAGGAGCTCTGAAGGCCTTGGCACCCAAACTTGTCTTTTAGTCAGCTCAATTCAAGCTGCCTGACAGTTGGGGCATATGGAAGGTGCTCTGAAGCTTTGTAAGCTGACTGGCTGTTATATCCTTGGCAGGACCTAACCCATATAGCTAAGGCTACTGCAGCTGTGATCAATATAAACATCAAGTGCTCATTACTTGAACAAACAATTGTTACCTTTTAGGTAAATTACATTTTTTTTTCATAAAAATAACTTTTTCATAAACACAATCAAGTTTTTACATGTGTACATTTCTGCAAAGTTTTAACTCTAAATGTTTACAAACCTTTCAGCTACTCCTTCAGTCCTAGTGAACTTTGACAGTCTGTACACTGCCCAGTTATTTAGCTGTTTGGATGTCATTCCTCTCCCATTGTCAATAACAGCAATTGAAGGCTTCCCTTGTGTTTCATCAAATAACTATGAAACAAAATAAGAACCTATAAGAACCAGTGACAGCCATTTTCATGTCTCGTTTACAACACTGCAAGCTAATTCTTTACATACCAGTCTGATCTGTATGCTTCTTACTCCGATGTTGCGAGCAGTAGCTGACAATGAGTTATCAATTAGTTCAGCAAAGGCAAAAGCTGTAACAAAAATACATAGAATTATAAATGCATGTGAAGAACAGTCTGAAAAATAAACCTGTAACAATTAAATACTTAAATGTAATGCAACAGAACACTAAGTACAGTGTACTCTGGTATTGTACAATCTTGCAGATGAAAAATTGCCTACAATATACATGCAGTACTGCTATAATCATTCAGGTGGTCTTATAATGAAACAGTGAAGAATAGCTTCTGCCCTCATTCTCTACCCTTTTGTTTTAGAAACATTATTTTTGTGTTATAAAAAATACACATATCTGGTAAAATCATGTGTTACTTTGTTAATTTCAGAGAACATGAAGTTCACAAGCTATGCTACACTAGCTTTCAAATGTGAACTGTGGGTTACAAACACAGATGTACCCAAGAGCATCAGCAGTACATTACACAAGCAGAATGAAAATGCCACTGCTCCTGGTCGGGCATTATTTCCCCAATAACACCTACCCTTTCTCACATTACTGCATTTAAACAAGTTCTCTCTTAAACTGCTTTATATCAGGTGAAAAATGAAAGAATATTTTTATTACTATATACTTTTTTTGTTTATATATAAAACAGCTCTTTCGCCTAATGTTTCAAACTTGCTATAGCATATATAATGGCTTTTGGAGAATGTAGTTTACATCCAAAAATATAAACATTTAATGTCTACACATAGGTAAACGCATTTAGAAGCATAGGCAAACTCAGACATACATAGAAACACACACAAACAGGCTGTTACAGCAACTTTAAGTGAATGCACCTCGGATGTCTCATTGACAGCAAACGAATGGGAAAAAAATCACAGAATGCAAGGCACTGCAACTTTTCATCCTCCCCTCATGCTTCTTTAGTCTCCTTGATTTTGGTGCACAGTGCTGATTTGTCTACAAAGAATGCTCAATTTGGTGGTAAATCACCGAGGATTAGTATACCAGAAACTACAGGGGTTTTTTTTGTTTGTTTTTTACTTCTTATTGTGAAGCTAATGCATGCTGAAGGACTGCCCATTTGTTAGCAAGTGCATGTCCAACCCACAAACACAAATACATTTTATCTTTTTTTTTTTTTTTACTCTCATTAAACAGAAAAGCACAACTTAGTGTGCGCAAAAAAATGACTTCCAATTGCTCAGTTTTCTGTCCAAGCTTCAAGGCAGCTTAACATGCTGCGTGAAGTGATTTTACTTGTTTTTGAGCAGGCATTACCTGTACATTAACACCCTGCTGGAGAACATTCGTTCTTCAAACAAGGTGTGTGTTGGTAGCACAAGCTGAATAAAAATGCCACTGAACAAATTAGTACAACTACATGGAAAACAATAAAACAGATAATGTACACAATCAAATTTCTTATGGTTAATGTAAAAGAAAAAAAAACATGTCAGTGCTGAACTGCAATGACAGTGGTTAAAGTTCGGAAAGTTTGAGGCAACTAGCAGAAAGAAATTGGAAGTACTTCCATGACGTCAGGTCGTCAGGGGTATAAAACATGCAGCCGACGCCATTTTCTTTTGTTTTTCTTGCCCCCGATATCAGGTGCCCCCAAAAAGGTAGCATTATATATATATATATATATATATATATATATATATATATATATATATATATATATACACATACATACATACATCAATATAAACTTTACCTTCATCTACAAGCAAATACACCACATAGGTTGTAGAAGATAGTGAAAGAAAGATAAACTTCAGAATGACAGGGGGATGGCGGGAGGGTAACCTGGACTGCAACAGTGAATACACTCGAACATCTACATTTATGGTAAGTGTACACAACTGTACTATGTTCTTTGTGTTTCACTGTTGCAGTCATTACATTTGGGTAGAATCCCAAAGCTATGGCTGGGAAACGGGAGCTAAACAGCATTAGGTGCGGCTATAAGGCCCTGCAGCACTGCAGTGGCAAAGCCTGCCCTGGACTTAGAGTAGAGACGCAAATGGTAATGCTTTGTAAAGGTGTGAACAGAACTCCAAGTGGCAGCCTCTAAAATGTCTTTGGTTGGTACTCCTCTGAGAAAGGCTGGTGGAATGAGACCTAATGCCCTTGGGCATAGGTTTACCATGGTGTAAGTAGCAGAAATGGATGCAGTGGCTTATCCACTTTGAAATTGTCTGCTTTGAAATCGCCTTTCCTTCTGATCCTGCAGCATATGACACTAGTAATTGCTCAGTTTTTCTTAGAGCTTTAGTCCTGCTCAAGTAGAATCTTAGCTGTCTGTGTACGTTCAAGGAATGCAGAATTCTCTCCCCTTTGTTCTGCGGATTTGGATAAAAAGTTGGCAGATGAATTGTTTGGTTAAGAGCCACACTGGAAACCACCTTAGGCATAAAAGTAGGATTTGTCCTCAGACACCCTGTCCAGGTAAAATATGATAAAAGGTTCTACAGCCATGAGGGCCTGTAGCTCTGAAACTCTTCTTGCTTAAGTAATTGCTAGTAGCAGAGCTGTCTTCCATGATAAGAACTTTATATCAGCGGTAGCAGCTGGTTCAAATGGAGGCAGGGTGAACTTTTCCAACACATAATTGAGGTCCCATGCAGGTAATGGTGATCTTCTAGGGGGCCTTAACTTTTTGGCTCCTCTAAGCTACTGCTTTAGTAAAGGATGAGAAAAGATTGGTGGCTCTGTGTTGTAATGAGCCGAAATGGCATAGGCATGGATTTTGATTGACGAGAAAGATGGGCCTTTGTCAAGCATCTCAGTTAAGTATTGTAATATCTGAGGAATTTTGGTTCTGCTGTATCTGTTCCTTGTGCTTGATTCCAAGCACAGAATCTCTTCCACTTGTCAGCATAAGATTTTCTAGTACTAGGCCTTCTGGCTTCCAAAATGACATCCCTCACAGCTTTACTGAGAGGTGGTGTTTGTATGATTACATGATTAGCCAAGCTGCCAGGTTTAGAGTCTGTAGTTGATTGTGCAGGATCTGATTGTTTTGCTGGGAAAGTAGTTGTGGTCTTTGAGGCAAGATCCATGCTGGGTATTGAGACAAGTTCCTTAGGATTGGGTACAAGTATTAGCGGAGCCAGTCCAGGGCAATTAATATCATCTTTGTCTTCTCTTGTCTGACTTTTACGAGGACCTTGGGTATAAGAGGCAGAGGAGGAAAGGCGTAAACTGATAGGTTTTTCCAACTGAAGGACAGGGCGTCCACTTTCCATGCTTGTCTGTGATAAATCCTTGTGCAGAATCTTTTCAATTGATAATTTTGAGGAGAGGCAAACAGATCCATGTCTGGGGTCCCCCATTTCTCTTATCAATCTGAAGACTTGTGGATTTAGTTTCCACTTGTGACGATCCATAAGGTTTCTGCTTAAATCGTCTGCCAGAGTGTTTTGTTTTCCTGGCAGGAATTGAGGTTGAAGATGTATTTGGTAGGACAAAGCTGTGTCCCACAGTACCATGGCTAATCTGCAAAGGGGGGTATGAGTGTGTGCCCCCTTGCTTGTTTATATACCACATGACTGTGGTGCTGTCTGTCTGTCAGTAGTTGTGGTGTTGTCTGTCTGTCAGTAGTTGTCCTGGATGAAGTAAGTCCTTGAAGGCTGTTAGGGCATTTTGAACATCTAGCATCTCTTTCTGGTTGATATGTAGATGCATTTGTTTTGGTGCCCATATGCCCTGAATGCATCTTCATGCTATGTGGGCCCCCCAGGCATAATCTGATATGTCTTATTAAGGTTTGGCTGGCAGGGGGTAGAGTGAAGGGCCGTCCCATGTTTTGGTGACAGGCCTTTGTCCGCCATAGAAACTCCTGTTGCAGGCAGGGAATGAGAGGAATCATTGTTTCCAGACTGTGTGTATGTTGACTCCATAAACTTTTCAGGTACCACTGAAGTTTCCTCATATGCAGTCTTGCATATGGAATTAGTAGGATGCAAGATGTCATGAAGCCCAGAGTCTGCAGAATTTGTCTTGCAAAAGACTGGGTTTTTGTTGCCATCAGTTTGAAGTAAGTAGTCAGTTGCCTTTGTTTGTCTGGCATAAGGTAAGCCATCTGGGCAGTTGTATTCAAGCTTGCACCCAGGAATGTTATCTTTTGAGAGGGTACCAGTTGTGATTTCTTTTCGTTTACTGTGTACCCTAGGCATGTTGCAAGCCTTTTCACAAACGCCAGGTGTCGAAGAAGAGTGTCCTTGTTCTCTGCTTGAATGAGACAGTCGTCCAAGTAAGGATATATTTGTATACTTCTTTGTCTGCAAAATGCAATTACTGGTGCCAGGCACTTTGTAAAGACCCTGGGCACAGTACATAAGCCAAAGGGCAGTGCAGAGAATTGGTAATGCATTAAGCCAGCCTTGAATCTGAGATATCTTCTGCATGATTGTCTTATTGGGTAATGCAGGTATGCCTCTTTTAGGTCTAATGTCACCAGCCAAGCATTCTTGCCCAGCATGGGCAGAAGCTGCTGCAAAGTCAGCATTTTGAATTTTGGAATGTCCAGGTGTGTGTTCAAAACTGATAAATCCAGTATCGGCCGCCAGGCCTTGTCCTTTCTGGGTACCAAGAACAGTCTCGAGTAAAAACCTTGTCCTTTTTCCGGTTCTGGTACTGGTTGAATGGCCCCCAAATCCATGAGGGATGTAACTTGTTTCTGTGCCACTGCCCATTGATTTTTGGGCAGATCTGGCCAACTGTTTGCCACTGGCAGAGTGTGGAAATGGAATCTGTATCCCTGTGATACTATGTTTAGTACTCACTGGTCCTGGGTTATTAACTGTCAATTTTGAGCAAAAAGTGCTAATTATCCCCCTAAGGGTGCTGTCAAAAGTTAAGTGCTTGGTGTAGGCAGAGGGAAGTCATTGGGACTGTTTTCTGTAGGTTTGCGCTTTATTTCCCCCTGATTTGGAGGAAGATGAGCCCCATTGCTTTGACCTGTATGAATCTTGCACCTGGTATCTGGAACCCTTTGGGCGTCTGGATTTGCCCCTTTGAGCTCTGTCTGATACAGGAAAGGACCAATTTTTTGTAGGCCAGTGTCTACTGAATCTTGGTGGATGCACTTGTAAAAGTCTTTAACGGTTTGCATAGACTTAGCTTTGTCTTCCATTTTCTTTAAAACCTCTTCTGCCTTAATACCAAACAGAGAATCATGCTCTAAAGGTGCATCTAGCAATTTAGCTTTAACATGACCAGGCAAATTTTGTTCCTTTAACCAGGCATGCCTCCTAATCACAGATCCAGTAACTGCGGCCCTGCAGGAGGCCTCTAAGGAATCAAAACCACATTGCAAAGTATGCTTTCCAACTTCTTCAGCTGCATGCAATAATTCCTGCAATTCTTTATTTTCTGCACATTCTGAAATCAACATCATTTTCTGTTTCAGCAATCCCATAACATGTTGTTGGTATTTAAGCATATGAAATTGACAGTTTAAAGCCCTGACCGCCAAGGTTGCAGATGTATAAACCTTTTTCCCCATCTGTCTAGTGCCCTTGAATCTCTGTCAGAGGGGGTAGGATTTTTTGCTGTTGAGGCCTTATCTCCCTTTGGACCCTGTGAAATAGTTTCAGGATCAGCAGCAGGGTTTCTAAATAAAAATTTATACGAGTCAGGGACCCTGTAATATCTGTCAGGCTTACTGGGAGCCGGAGGTAAGGAGTCAGGGGTCAAGCTTGACTCTGAAAACACATCATCCACAATGTCTAAGACAGGGGGAATGGCTAAAGGCTTGTGCTGAGGGAGAAGGAAATCCCTGAGCCTCTTTTTTGATTCTAAGAAGTCTTGACTCTCCCAGTGAAAATGCTCCCTCAAGGTATGCAAGGTTTTTCCAAATGAATAATCCTCTGGAGGAGATGCAGATGGAATAGACTCCTCAGCATGAGAATCCTCATAGGGAGGTATAGATAATTCCTGATCAGAAGAGGAATCAGAAGAAAGAGAAACCTGATCCGAAGATTCATAATCAGTGTCTTGCCTAGGCCTCCTATCTGGAGGGGGATGAGTACCCCTGATCAAGGTAATACGGTCTTCAGCCATTTTGATCATTTTTTAGGCATAGAAGCCTGTGCATGTGGCTCATGTGTCATTTTTTTTTAGTTTTAGAAGTTGCCTTTGTCTTTGGTTTTGCAGCTGGCGTCAGTTTGATATATAAATGTTGAGGTCTGAATACACCCTCAGAAGCTGGTGCCTGCTCAGCGGCTCCGGACCCATCAGTGGGAGATACATCCGTCAGTCCAAAACCTTGAGTATCTTGCGGCATGCCTGACTCCACATGGGTGTTGGTAGAGGCCTGCGACTTGAAGGTAGCGGGTATCAGGGGCTGCGAAAGCGCCTCACTGAGTACCGGCGAACTGGTGACTGGCTTAGGAGAAGCTTCATCGTCTGTTTTGGATCTCGACTTCCTTTCTCTGTCCATTTCTTTGTGTTTTTTATGTACTCCGGTAGTCGGATTGCTATTTGACGACATTTCTGGGTAGTTAAATCTGTTTCCAAAATACTTTGATGCAAAAATATACCGACAGTTAATAGTGCGTTGGTTAAATCTAGCACAAAACTGACAGCCATGCACGTTGTGATCTGCGCCTAGGCAAGAAATACAGTATAAATGGAAATCCTTATAAGTTATTTGCTTCCCACAAGTAATACAATTATTAACTTTTTCGGACATCAGTAAAAAGCAAGAAAAAAGTTTCTCCAACGGAGTACTTGGCTTTAGTGAAGACTTCAGTTCTGAAACTCAAACTCGAATATTTCAGTAGTCGGCCGACCGGCACTTGTGAAATGCTTCTGCTTCGGGCACCGTGTGGCAAGAAAGACTGAAGAAAATAGCGTCGGCTGCATGTTTTATACCCCTGACTACCTGACGTCATGGAAGAGAAGACAGCAACCGACGCAGGACCCAAGACTTTGGAATTCAGGCTGACTGAGGGCAACCTGCCAGCAGATTACTCAAATGTAATGACTGCAACAGTGAAACACGAAGAACATCCTTGGTGATTGGATGGGAGAAAGGAAATTCACCCCAGGGATCACGTCAGTTGCCCTGCTAGATAGGGATCCAGGGAAGTAAATAGTGTGGGAAGAAATAGCCAGGAAATTGTTATGGCTAGGCTTGTATAGGCCCTAGGGCCGATAGCCTAGTACCAACCTATGAACCTATGACTTTTCCAAACTTTTACAAGGTCTAGCAGCAGACCAAGATGATTTGTTAGCTTTTGGACTTGGGCCCAACAATAAGGAAGGGGATGCTTTGGGGGGGTTTGAATCCCGAGGACATTTGTGCTAGTATGTTCTTGAAGTTGACCAAGAGTATGAAATCTCCGAGGACTAACATCTGGCATTTGAGGCTGTTTAAGGCCTATAAGGTCAGAGGGATATCTCCCCGTGGACTCCGGGTTAGGATGGATGACATTATTGGATGAATGGGCTCAAGTACAACATAAGGCTTCAGTGATGTTTGTTGAAACTCTTATTCCCCACTATGAAAGGACCATTGATAAATTTTGTGTTGAAGTACAGTCCAGTTATGAGGAGATTAAACAGTTTGAGGGGGAATCTTTTTTCTCCAAGCATTTCAACCAACTAGCCAAGGACCTGTTGGCCCCTGAACAACAACTGAAAAACAGAAAGTTACATAAGTTTAACAGATGTGATGGATTATGAAAGGGTAAACCCTCTGGGGTTCAACAGAAAAATGTTAGGTTTGCAGACTCCGATAGAAAGAAATCTGGGCCAAACAGGAAAAGACCACGATCTATATTAAAAAAGGGTCGTAATGGACCCAGTGGCACCTCAGGAGATGAATCTTCTTCAGCCACCGACATTGATTTCACCCCTCTTTATGATTGTCCCATTGCTAAAAGACGTCCTAGCAATGACCCTTTAGGAGGGGGTAGACGCAGGGGTGGGAGGAAACATAGGGCAAATAAACAATCTACAACAGTTATTGGACCTGATAATACCCCATTAGGTTTGGAAAATAATGTATACAATATTTCCAGCCATACTCTGTCAGAAAGTCAAATAAAGTTACTTAACAGAGGAGTGAATTTTGTGCCTGGCTTTTTTGTTTACGAAAATACATTGAACGATGTTTTGAATTTCTGTCTTTTACTGAATTTAAGATTTTTTGGGGATACTGAAAATTCTCAAAGATCTACTGATTTTCATTTCCACAGAAGTAATTTTGTTCCACCTATGAATAAAAATGTAAGCATTTTTAAAGATTGTGTGTTAAAAGATTTGCACTTTAACCAATCCATTATGCCAAAGATTAATAATAATTTAACCAAGTCTGAACAACTAGCTATGCAACAGTTGATAGTCTGGCAGGATCTGGTCATATTACCAGCTGATAAGGGAGGGGCAATAGTAATCATGGATTGGGAAAAATACTTGGCTGAGGGGGAGAGACAGTTGAGGGATGGACAAATCTACATGGGTATGCCATTAGACCCGACATCATAATTTAAGAAAGAAATTGATAACTTTCTCAATTTGGCTTTGGAGGAGGGCATTATTAATAAAAAAAAGAACTGTGTACCATCTAACAGTTTCTAACCCCCAATCTCAATATCTGTATCTCCTACCCAAAATTCACAAGAATTTGTCCAATCCCCCCGGTAGACCAATAGTCTCTGGATGGGGATCATTGACTGAACGCCTGTCGGCCTATTTAACAAAATATTTATAACCCCTGTTGCCCCTAGTTCATGCTAGAATTCAGGACACAGCCAATTTTTTACAAATCATTGAGAATATGCAATTAGAGCCTGAGTGGCTAATGTGCACTTTGGATGTTTCCTCATTATATACTAGCATTCCACACTGGGCTGGGCTTGAGGCGTTGCACTTCTGGTTGGACGAGGCTAACATCTATCTCCCTGGATTCAATACATTTCTGGTATGTTTAACTGAACACGTACTGAAAAAAAGTGTTTCACTTTTTTGGCAAATGTTTTTGGCAAGTTAAGGGCACCAGCCACGGGGGCATCTTTTACCCCCATTTATGCAGGTCTGTTCATGGGCTATATTGAACATCAGCTTATTTATGATGCTTCACACAATCTATTTCTTCAGGAAATTAACATCTGGCGGCACTACCTGGATGATTGCTGGATGGTGTGGAGAGGGGAATCTACCTTTTCTATTGGAATTTGTTGAATACCTCAAACAGAACAAATGAGGAATTCAATTTACTTTAAATTCCAATAAATAAGCTAACACTTTTTAGATGTGAAGGTTACTAGGAATTTTGACCATACTCTCCAAACGGAGGGGTTTAGAAAATATCCCCAGTATAATACATTATTGCATGATAGCAGTTATCACCCCCCACATCATCCGCAATATACCCAAGTCGCAATTTTTGAGGATGCGCCACATTATTCTACTCAGGAGACCTATGCCAGGTTTGAACAGGATCTGCATAACCAGTTTATCCAGAGGGAATATAAAGATAATATTTATCAGGCCAGGGATCAGGTTAGACAACAATCTAAAGTGGAACTGTTATAGTAAAAAAATCTGACATCGACAAGGATGCACAACAACCCATACGACTGGTAACCACGCTTGGTAGGAATTTACAAACTTTTAAGAGGGTTATCAACCAACAATGGGATATCTTAAAGGCCAATGCTAAACGCAATGACATATTGTCTTCTACTTGTTCATTTTCTTTTCGTAGGGGGCCGACGTTAGGTTCCCGCTTTAGCCATTATAAATGGAAGGTTCCAACCACACTTCAACAGTCCACTATATCTGGTAACAGGGTTAAGGGATGTGCTCCTTGTGGACATGGTTCCGCATGCCCCTACATATTTAAAACTCAAACGTTTACTAGTTGCAACACCCCCAAGGTTTATGACATTTTATGTTTTGGAAATTGTAGCAGTGAATGGATAGTGTATTTGGCTACCTGTTCCTGTTTGGCGTTTTATGCTGGACAAACGTCTAGAACACGGAGGCTTCGAATTTACAAGCACCTCAGTGAGATCAGGAACAGGAGAGCCTCTAATGCTTTATTTAAGCACACCTTGGCACATAAGACAGCTAGATTTACATTTTCTGTGATTGATAGGGTCCAGGGTTCTAAGTTTTCTAAAATTGGTTGTCACACTATACTAAATAGCAAGGAATCAGGTTGGATTATCAGGCTAGGGGGTTTGTTTAAACCTGGTCTGAATGAATTGTCATAACGATATATTCAGCCAATAATTTTTGTGAATGCTAATGATGTCATGTATTTAAGAATTGAGCATTTGTATTTGTTTTAATGCACTGAGGAAGGCTGATGCTGAAACCAGTTTGTTTTGTGGTCTCTTATGCTACTTAAATAAATAAGTTCAAAGTTTTCCCCCATTGTGCTGGACCTCTTTTTGTGGTTTAACTTCATCTCAGTAGAACCAAATCTTTCTGGAACTCCAGTCAGTTGTCTCCTACTCGAAGTCTAAATTGGGACTGCCTGTTTCCAAGGTAACCACTGCAAATTGGATTGCCAATATGTATTACCTTTATTTATCAGAAGCATCGTGTTCCTCTTCCTTCTGCAGTGAAGGCACATTCTACCAGGGCTGTATCTACCTCCTCAGCTTTCTCCTCCAGGGTACCAGTGGACGAGATTTGTGTTACAGCTACATGGGTTACCATCTAGGAGTAGAGCTTACTTTGGTTCCGCCATGCTCCGGAACATCCTTCCTTAGGGCCACCTAGGGCTCAAGTAGCTGGGGACTGTACTGCAGGTTGAAGATCAAATGAAGACAACGTCAGATAAATTATGTGCTCGCCATAATGTTCTATCTGCATTGTTGTTCATTTGTCTTCAACCTTCCCTCCCTCCCCCTTCCCATGAGTACTAGGCCTGGCAGAGGAGTCTTGTTGCTCTCTCTATGTCTCCTCTTTTACAGGTGGTTGTCAGTCACTCTGACTGTAGGTCTAAGCAAGGTACCTTTTGTTGGCAAACTCGATCTGAGGGGATGGAGGAGAGGGGGCATTGTGGGTAGGGGAGGAACTCAGTTTCGACACCGTAGCTTGGATATGGCCAGCTCAGCACGGATGCCGGTGCCTATACCTGCAGGTTGAAGGTAAATGAACAACAATGCAGATGGAATGTTATGGTGAGTGCATAACTTCTTTTTTCTTCAGGCCAGTATATGTCCTTCTGACAATAATTTTGGGAAGCTTTCAAAGGAAATGACTCATGGTTTTGCTCACAGAGGGTTACCATAAAGAAATGGTCTATCAAGAACAAAGGATTGAAGAATGCATAGTTTATAAATCAACTCAGGCTTGGTTTGGGCTTTGTCACTACTTACACCACCAAAATATTTAAAATTCAGGACATAACTCAAAGCACTAGCACATACTACAATCTGACAAAAACAGTGAAATCTTTTTACTAATACTTTATTAATGAAAAGGGAAATGTATGAGTCAGTATTTTGCTCATTTATTTATCAGGGTAGTGCAGCGATCAATAATGACCAATTTCAGGCTTAGTTCAGGTGAAATACAAAACATTTCACAAATAAAAAAAATATAGAACTGTAAAAGCAACAGAATGGTTCAGACTAATTACACAGAAAAAACCTGTGCGTGTGTGTGTGTGTGTGTGTATATATATATATATATATATATATATATATATATATATATATATATATATATATATATATGTGTGTGTGTGTGTGTGTATATGCCCAAAACATTGTTCCAGCACGTCTCAAAAATATAAGTAATGCAAATGCTGTTGATAGAATTAAGTTTATTTCATAAATCCATACGCATCACCAGTCTAAAGATGAAACAACAAACGGTTTTGCCCCATGATGTCATCGGTGCAAAACCGGAAATGACCAAAGCATAATATTTATTCATTCCAATTAAAGTTACAGTCCAAACAAAAAATAAATAAAAAAGCAGAGTTCCCACTGAATTACTCTTATAAAAGGAGAAAAGTGAAATGGAAAGGAATCTAATACTCTACACTAATAAAACTATGATATGTAACCAGTGATGGAGATTAACAAAATAAATCTAAAGTTCATATATACCCTAAACTTAAGCATGTATTCATTGTACAGCTAATGTGAAGTTCATATCCCAAACTTCAAAAGAAATCATTACGTCCAGGTTTAAAAAGGGCACCCAAATCACTATTCACATTTTTATGATAGTATTTTAGGTTTAGAAATACCGGACAGACCTTCCCCAACCACAATGTCAATACCAACAAAAACAAAGTGGGTTGTAGGGTGTTCTAGTGTGTACTTAAACAGAGCACTCCTGGAGCATTTACAATTAATACCACTAATGTGGGCCTGCTATTCTCTGTTTAAAAGGTCTAGATGATTGACCAACTTAGAATGCACTACACTGGCAAACTGCCATGTAAACAACCCACTCACTTTGACATATTATCAAGTTCCTTATGTTATAAACCTTGGGTGTATTAACTGAGGTAAATGACTTTGTCCTGAGATTTAGATTACAGTATGTACAACTACCACAGAAAGTTCTCCCATGTGGTCGATTCTGTACCTCCAGTCTATTAAAACTACTAGCAAACATACCTTTTTTTAAATCTGAGAAATATTCTCCCAACATTTTGCCCCTTCGATAATCATAATGACAGTAAGATTCCAAACACTGCACATATCGTTTTATTAGCATATAATATTAGATTATTCTATTTGCACTTTTCTCCTTTTGAGAGAAAGTAAGTCAGTGGGAACTCTATGATTTTTTATTATATTTTTTTTGTTTGCACTACATCTTTAACTGGAATAAATAAATATTATGCTGTGGTCATTTCCTGTTTTTATACTGATGACGCCATGGGGTGAAACCAGTTTCTTGTTTCATCTTTAGCCTGGTGAGGTGCATAGATTTACGGAACAAACTTAATTCTATCAATAGCATTTGCATTACTTATATTTTTTGAGAAATGCTAGAAAGTACAGTTGTGTACACTTACCATAAATGTAGATGTTCGAGTGTATTCACTGTTGCAGCCGTTACAATTGGGTTATCCTGCTGGCAGGCTACTCTCAGTCGGCCTGAATTCCAAAGTCTAGGTCCGGCGTCGGTTGCTGTCGCCTCTTCCCTGACGTCAGTGCGCCAGGGGTATAAAAGATGCAGCCGACGCCATTTTCTTCAGTTTTTCTTGCCCCAGATGTCAGGTGCCCCCAAAAGGGTAGGCTAAAAATATGTCAATAAAACATGCATGTACCAAAGTATATATTTTGCCTTCATCTACAAGCAAACACACCACATCGGTTGTACAGAATAGAGAAGTACAGATAAATTCCAGCAAAGAAATGGGGGATGGTGGGTGAGTAACCTGGACTGCAACAGTGAATACACTCGAACATCTACATTTATGGTAAGTGTACACAACTGTATTATGTTCTTCGTGTTTCACTGTTGCAGTCATTACAATTGGGTTGAATCCCAAAGCTAAGGTTGGGAGGCTGGAGCTAAATAGCATTAGGAGCGACTAATAGGCCCTGCAGGACTGCAGTGGCAAAGCCTGCCCTAGATTTAGAGTAGAGTGGTAAGTGATAGTGCTTTGTGAAGGTGTGCACTGAACTCCAAGTAGCAGCCTCTAAAATATCTTTGGTTGGTACTCCCCTGAGGAAGGCTGCTGAAGTGGCTGCTCTGGTTGAATGTGGCCTAATGCTCTTAGGAACTGGCTTGCCATGTTGTGAATAGCAGAAACAAATGCAGTGGCCTATCCACTTTGAAATAGTCTGCTTTGAGATAGCCTTTCCTTGTGATCCTGCAGCATATGCCACTAGTAACTGCACTGCCTTTCTGAAAGTTTGGTTCTGTTCAAATAGAAGCATAGCTGTCTGTGTATGTCCAAAGAATGCAGAATTCTCTCCCCCTTATTCTGTGGATTTGGATAAAAGGTAGGCAGATGAATAGTTTGGTTAAGGGCCACACTGGACACTACCTTAGGCATAAACGTCGGGTTTGTCCTCAGAGAAACCCTGTCTGGATAAAAAATGATAAAAGGTTCCACAGCCATGAGTGCCTGCAGCTCTGAGACTCATCTTGCAGAAGTTATTGCTAGGAGCAGAGCTGTTTTCCAAGATAAAAACTTTATATCAGCTGTAGCGGCTGGCTCAAAAGGAGGCAGGGTGAGTTTTTCTAAGACATAATTGAGGTCCCATGCAGGTATTGGTGATCTCCTTCAAGGCCTTAAATTATTGGTCCCTCTAAGGTACTGCCTTAATAAAGGATGAGAAAAGATAGATGGCTCTGTATTGTAATGAGCCAAAATGGTAGAGGAATGAATTTTTATAGATGAAAAAGATGGGCCTTTGTCCAGCATCTCAGTCAAGTATTGCAAAATCTGAGGAATATTTGGTACAGCTGTGTCAATTCCTTGTGCCCGTTTCCACGCACAGAATCTCTTCCATTATCCAGCATAGGATTTTCTAGTACTAGGCCTCCTGGCCTCCAAAATGACATCCATCACTGCTTTAGTGAGAGGTGTGTTTTGTATGACTACATTATCCGCCATGCTGCCAGATTTAAGGTCTTGAGTTGGCTGTGCAGGATCTGATTGTTCTGCTGGGACAGTAGATGAGGCACTTGAGGTAAGGCCCAGGCTGGGCAATGAGACAAGTTCCTTAGGATAGGATACCAGTACTGGTGTGGCCAGTCTGGGGCAATCAGTATAATTTCTGGCTTCTCCTGTCTGACCTTTAGGACTACCTTGGAGGAGAGGCAGAGGAGGAAAGGCATATACTGTTATGTTTTTCCAGCTGAAAGATAGGGCATCCACTTTCTATGCTTGTCTGTGATAACTCCTTGTGCAAAATCTCTTTAGGTGGCAGTTGTGAGGTGAGGCAAATAGATCTATGTCCGGACATCCCCATTTCCTTGTTACCATGCCGAAGACTTGTGGATCCAATTTCCACTCACGGGGATCCATCAGGTTTCTGCTTAGTTCGTCTGCCAGAGTATTAATCTCTCCTGACAGGAACTGTGCCTGCAGATGTACTTGGTAAGTCAATGCTGTGTCCAACAAAGTCATGGCCAGTCTGCAAAGGGGGTAAGAATGATTGCCTCCCTGCTTGTTTATATACCACATGACCGTGGTATTGTCTGTCTATCAGTAGTTGTCCCGGATTTAGTAGGTCCTTGAAGGCTGCCAGAGCATTTTCAACAGCTAGCATCTCTTTTTGAATGATATGTAGATGCATTTGGTTTGCAGACCATGTGCCTTGAATACATCTTCCTGCCATGTTGGCTCCCCAGGCATAATCCGATGCATCAGTTGGTAATGTCTGTGAGGCTGGGGGTAGAGTGAATGGCGGGAATGAGAGTAACTATTGTTTCCAGGCTGTGGCAATGTTAAGTCCAAACACTTTTTAGGTACCATTGAATCTTCCTCATATGCAGTCTTGCAAATGGAATTAATAGAATGCAGGATGCCATGATGCCCAAAGACTGCAGAATTTTTCTTGCATATAACTGGGCCTTTGTTGCCAACATTTTGAAATAGGTAGTCAGTTGCCTTTGTTTGTCTGGCGTGAGATAAGCCATCTGGGCAGTTGTATTTAAGCTTGCACCCAGGAATATTATCTCTTGAGAGGGTACTAGTTTTGATTTCTGTTCGTTGACTGTGTACCCTAGGCATGGTAGTAATCTCTTTACAAATGCCAGAATCTGCAGTAGAATGTCCTTGTTCTCTGCTTGAATGAGGCAGTCGTCCAAGTAAGGATATAATTGTATTCCTCTTTGTCTGCAGAATGCAATTACTGGTGCCAGGCACTTTGTGAACACCCTGGGCGCAGTAGATAAGCCAAAGGGCAGTGCAGAGAATTGGTAGTGCATTCAGCCAGCTTTGAATCTGAGCCATCTTCTGCATGCTTGTCTGATTGGGACATGCAGGTATGCCTCTTTTAGATCTAAAGTCACAAGCCAAGCCATCTTGATCAACATGGGCAGAAGCTGCTGTAGAGTCAACATTTTGAATTTTGGAATATCCAGATATGTGTTTAGAATAGATAGGTCCAGTACTCATAGATTAGTACTAAGCTAACTGCCCTTGCGAGCCATTTTAAGCCTAGCCAATTATCCCTTGTGAGACTCAAACCCTGCACTTTGTGTTTGTAAGGCAAACACCTTAACCATTAGGCCACCCTCCCAACCCTGGTCTCCAGGCTTTGTCCTTTCTGGGTACCAAGAGCAGTCTTGAATACAATCATTGTCCCTGCTCTTGCTCTGGTACTTGCTGAATGGCCCTCATGTCCATGAGGGATGAGACTTGTTTTTGTGCCTCTGCCCATTGATGTTTTGCCAGGTCTGGCCAACAGTTTGCCCTTGGCAGGGTATGGAAGTGAAACAGGTAGCCTTGTGACACTATGTTTAAGACCCATTTGTCCTGGGTTAGTTTTCCCCCTAAAGGTGCTGCCAGAAGATAAGTGCTTGGTGCAGGCAGAGGGAAGTCATTGGACTGCTTACTGCATGGCTGTGATTTGTCTTCTCCAGTTTTGGAGGTAGAAGCACCCCATTGTTTAGGCCTGTACGAACCTTGTGGCAGGGATCTGCCACTAAGGCATCTATATCTGACACCTTGTGGCCTGTCTGACACTGGAAAGGACCAATTCTTTGTAGGCCAATGTCTGCTAAATCTTGGTGTCTGTACCTGTAAGAAATCCTTGACTGTTTGCAAAGATATAGCTTTGTCCTCCATTTTCTTTAACACCTCTTCTGCTTTAATACCAAACAAAGCATCATGCTGTAATGGAGCATCTAATAATTTTACCTTAACGTGAGCAGGTAGATTTTGTTCCTTTAACCAAGCATGCCTTCTAATGACAGAACCCGTAACTGCGGCCCTGCAGGAGGCCTCCAGAGAATCAAACCCACATTGCAAAGTATGCTTTCCAACTTGTTCAGCTGCATGCAATAAATCCTGCATTTCTTTGTTTTCTGCACATTCGGAATTTATCAACATTTTCTGTTTAAGCAGTGACATAATATATTGCTGATATTTGAGCATATGAAACTGACAATTTAAAGCCCTTATAGCCAAGGTAGCAGAAGTGTAAATCTTTTTTCCACATCTGTCCAGTGCCCTAGAATCCCTGTCAGAGGGAGTAGGTTTTTTTGCAGTGGAAGCCTTGACCCCGTTAGGACCCTGAGAGATAGTTTCTGGGTCAGCAGCAGGGTTTTTGAAAAGGAATTTATGAGAGTCAGGAACCCTGTAGTACCTGTCCTGCTTAACAGCAGCTGCAGGTAAGGAGTCAGGGGGTCAGACTGGACTCTGAAAATACATCATCTACAATGTCTAACACAGGTGGAACAGCTAGGGGCCTGTGTTGTGGTAGTAAAAGGAAGTCTCCGAGCCTTTTCTTAGATTCAGAATAATCTTGGCTCTCCCAGTGGAAATGCTCCCTCATGGTATGCAAAGTTTCCCCAAAAGAATAATCCTCAGGAGGAGAGGCTGAAGGGATAGATTCTTCAGCATCACAATCCTCATAGGGAGGAAGAGAGTATTTCTGATCAGAAGAGGAATCAGATGAAATGGAAACCTGATCTGAAGATTCATATTCTGTCTCTTGCCTAGGCCTCTTATCAGGAGGGGGATGGAAAGCCCTGATCAAAGTAATTAGGTCGTCGGCCATTTTGAGCATCTGTTTTTTAGGCAGGGAGGCCTGACCATGAGGCTGTTGAACTTGTTTCTTTGTCTTTAAATGTGCTTTAGTCTTTGCCTTTAAAGCTGAAGTCGTTTTAACATACAATTGAGTAGGTTTGAAATCACCCCTCAGAAGCCGATGCCTGCTCAGCGGCTCCGGACCCATCTGAGGGAATAGTTTCCAAAAGGCCAATACTTTGAGCTTCCAGTGGCCTGGTCGACTCCACGTGGGAGTCGGTAGTGGCCTGCGAGTCTAAAGTAGGTCGTCAGGGGCTGTGAAGGCGCCTCACTGAGAACCAGCAAACCGGCGACTGGCTTAGAAGAAGCCTCATCATCTGTTTTGCACCTCGGATGCCTGTCCTTTTCTTTGCATTTCTTGTGAATTCCGGTAATCAGATGGCTATCCGATGACATTGTATAGTTAAATCTTCTGCCAAAACAGTGAAAAGCAAAATCCTACCAACGCTTAATAGTGCGTTGGTTAAATCTAGCACAAAACAGACAACTAGAAACGTCATGGTCATGGCCTAGACAAGGAATACAGTAAGAATGAAAGTCCTTATGAGGTATTTGCTTCCCACAAGAAATACAATTATTAACTTTTTCTGACATTGGTCTGGAGCACGAAAAAAGTTTCCCCAACGGGGTACTTATCTTTTTAGAGAAGACTTCGGATCTGAAATTCGAACACGAAAATCTCAGGAATCGGCCGACCGGCACTTGCGAACTGCTTTTGCTTCAGGCACCGCGCGGCAAGAAAGACTGAAGAAAATGGCATCGGCTGCATCTTTTATACCCCTGGCACACTGACGTCAGGGAAGAGGTGACAGCAACCGACGCCAGACCTAGACTTTGGAATTCCGGCCGACTGAGGGTAGCCTGCCAGCAGGATAACCCAACTGTAATGACTGCAACAGTGAAACACGAAGAACATCGGAGTATTGATCATATATTTAGTTGGTCAGAGGGCACTCTCGCATTCAGTGCAACATTTTGTTATGCATTTATATTTATACACATATATATATATATATATATATATATATATATACATACACACACACACACATACACACACACACGTTCCAGTGAACAAGCACAGTGCAATGGACTATCAAGCAGAGTGTGATGTACAATACATGCATTAGTTTCTAAAGTGAGTCAATTTTTAGTGAATCTTGAGAGAGGGAAAAAAAAAGTCAGAAAGGAGTTAGGTGATACGTCCTGTGTTAAAGGAAGGGCATTTAGGTTGGATGATGAAGTACTTTTTGTGGTGTGTCCTGAATTTGGAATAAGTGATCATTTCCTTCATGTCAATGGGGACAGCCTGCCAGAGAGTAGACGCCTGAGAGGAGTAAGCATGTACACTGCTATGGAGTTTGGATCTAGGACTAATTTTATTTATTTATTTTATTTTACATTTGTTAACTGGGAAAGTCCGACTGGATACATGCCCATTTTCAGCGGAGAGACGGGGAGAAAAGCTCCATGTTATCAAAGCATTTAATAACAACAACATAACAGTGTTGATATTTAGTAACAAATAATAATGTAGGTGACAAGATGTTTAAAATGTAGCAATACAGCTATTTATAAAGTTTTAGTTAAGAAATTAAGGAGAGGAAAATGCAGTTTGTAACGTGTTTAGGAAGTTAACAATAGGTCAAAGATAAAAGCCATCTGTAGGTTAATAGGTGAGACATAGAAAACAATTTCTTTGAAGCAATGAATTCAGAGAAGACTTTCTTTTAGAAGGGGTGTGTCTGATAGTTAAGCAACTTAAGTTAATTAGAGCTGGTGTGGCTTGTTAGCAGTATCTCAGGTAGTAGGAGTTTTTTTTTTTCATAAATTCTAGCTGCAAGGGGAGCAGTTTGTAGACTTGGGATTCCAACAGTAGGTCAGATCCTTATTTTATGGGTAGCAATTCTGCTTCTTCTAGGGTGATACAGTGATATTCACAGAGAAGCGAGTTTGCAGTGAATTGGCAGATGATGATAGAGATAGTCTGGAATGTGGCAGTGTTTTTCTTAGCAACAAAAGCAAAAACTGGAAGCCCATCCTCAGACTGGGAAAGGAAAACTCATTTGCCAACGGCTACTCTGGCTGGATGGGATAGAAAATGGAAGATTTTTTTTGGCCCCAAAAAACAGGGAGTGTATTTTGGCTATCGCTTTGTCTATGTGATTAAGCCATACTCTTAACTACTTGAAGGTGAAGGTTGTCTCTATGGAATGGTTATACGGGTCAAAGATAGTCAGGTGCTTGGTGAACTTTCTGTGGAATTCCAACATTCACAATTTTGGTCTTGGTGAGGTTGAGAAGTTTTGGGGTTACCAGTCATCAGTGGAGCTCATGCAAGTCTGACTGGAGCTAGCATTGGATGTTGGTGTGAGAATGTCATCATAGATTTTTTATTCAGGAATGTCCGAGGGTCAGCTCCCAGTGTTCTCTCCTGTCTATCTGATGAATATGGGCATCTTGAGGCAATGTAGAAATTGCCTCATGCACACAGACAACCCTCTCCTCCTACAACCCAACACTACAACCTGTGAGAGATGCACTTATCTAGCCAAACTGGAGGTAAAGCTCTCTCCAACCAAGACTGAACTTGACAGTCATGAGAAGGTAAACATTTCCATCACACCACACTCATTACATAGTCTCACTAAATCTACACCACCAAAATCCAAACATAGTAGCACAAAAAAATTCGCGGATGCTTCTCAATAATAATCTAAGCAACAGAGACCTCCAAAGCAGAAACACAAGCAACCTCCATCCCCCAACACAACCCAAATGACACATAGCGCACAGACTCAGTGTGCCACTCAACCACAGCCAATAAGGCAAAACAACGTACCCAACACACTAGTCATAGCTGACTCTATAGTCAGGCGCACTGATGTCACACTCACCAGGCTAAACAAAGAGGTTACGGACAGCTGCCTGTCGGGTGCCAGGATCCGCCACATAACCCACACACTCAGGTCACTCCACAACAAGTACAAATATGACTCTGTCATTGTCCATGTTGGTGTTAATGACCTGAGACGTACCTCCCTGGACTACATGAAAAGAGACATGGAAGAGCTTTCCGATCTTGTAGCCCAGGGAGGTATTACCCTAGCCCTGAGTAGCATTCTGCCATCACCCAGAATGATACCGCAGTACAAGGAAGGACAAAATGAATGACTTCAATAATTGGCTAAACTTCTGGTGTCATTCTAAGGGGATCAAGTAGCTGTCTGCTTGGGATGACATGGTCGACAGACCACAATGCTTTGCCACAGATGGCCTACACCTGTTGCCCTTGGAATTCCGGATACTGGCTAAGGCTCTTGCTGCCCTTATAGTGCCTTTTTTTAGGCAAGGTTCAAATAACAAATTCACCACTGTAACAGGAACAGGCACGCAAAAACCGAGGGCAATGCTACTCAATGCTAGCAGTCTGAATCTCAAAATGCACTCACTTGAGGCACTCCTTAAAATGGAGTGCATCTATATCTGTGCAGTAACTGAGACTTGGTTCAAGGCTCCAGAGAGCACCCCTGCACTACCAGGCTATAACTCATGCCACACTTTTTGGCCATGTAACCTTTTCGGCCCATATCTATACAGGAAGAATGCAGAGTCCCTGTAATCACAACTATGCAGGTAAAAGCTGCACTCTCTATAAAGCCAAAAACACAGCATCCATGGGACCGGACAACATCCCAGGCTGTGTTTTACATGAACTTCAGAACAAACTGGCTCCACCTTGTTCAATAATAGCTACGTATCAGGCTTTGTGCCCACTGAATGGTGCACAGCAACAGTTATCCCACCCCACAAAGGGGGAGCCACCACTGATCCTGGGAACTATCGACCTATTAGCCTGATGAGCCTGGTCTGCAAGGCCATGGAACGTATCATCATGGAACTCATAAACAAAGACACTGGTAACCTCCAAACTCTGGATCCCACCCAGTTCGGGTTTGTGAAAGGCAGATCACTCCTCCTGAACCTGATCAACTTCTTTGAGGCAGTCACCAAAGGCATATATCAGGGTAAGGTGGTTCACACAGCCTATCTTGACCATGCCAAGGCTTTCAACACCATCCCCCATTCTGGAATTATAGCTAAACTCACTAAACTAGGTATAAATCCCTACATCGCAAGATGGGTCGCCAACTGGCTCACTCATAGAACCCACACTGTAAAAGTTGCAGACTTCAAATCTGACCTCAAAGCAGTGACAAGTGGAGTATCACATGGTTCCGTCCTGAGACCTCTCCTGTTTGGTACCTACTTCTCTGAAGTATAGGCTAACACAGAAGGCCTCTGGCTAACAAAGTTTGCAGATGACTGCAAACTAGGAGCCATACTCAAGTCCCCAAATGATGTGGACATCCTACAGAAGGGCCTCGCTGAGACAGATGCCTGGTGTCAGAGCCATAGCCTCAAGCTCAGTGCCAAAAAGTGCAGAGTCTTCCCCTTTGGTAAAAACTCTGTACCCATGAACTACCAACAGAGGCAGCAATCTACTTAACACTGAAAGTGTGATAAGAGACCTTGGGACCCAGGTGGACAGTAGTCTCTCTTTTGATAGTCACATCGCCACAGTAGTCAGGAAGTCCTTCTACATTGCACACCTCATCATAAAAGGATTCTCATCCAGGAAAAAAAGAGGTCATTGTTCCCCTCAACTCGACACTCATTAGATCCATTACAGAGTATAATGCCCCTTTTGGAATGTACCTCACAAGACATCTGCAGCAGCTGGAAAGGCCACAGAAGTACCTCACAAAGAGGATTACTGGCCTCAAACAAATGCCCTACACTGACCGCCTCAAAAAACTCCAGCTTTACTCCGTAGCATATTGCCGGTGATCTCTGCCTAACATATAAAGCTATGTCAAACCCAGAGCTGTTGGACATGCTACACCTAAAGAAATCCCAATCCCTCCGAGCTACACGCTTCTAGGGACCTAAATCTTGTCAATAGATAAACAGGACATGCTGGTGGGATAGATTCCTGTCCCAGAGACTTCCCATACTCTGGAAAAGGCTACCCATCTATGTCAAGCAAAGTTCTACATTAGCATTCTTCAGGAAAAATCTTGACGAGTTGATGCGAAATAGTAAATACACCCCAGGGAACACTTCTGTCTCTCGGTTCGACAGTGGCACAGGAAAATAACTTTCTTGGGTGGCTTAAGCCAGGGAACCTTGTTGGCTACGCTTACATAGGTCCTTGGGCTGATAGCCTAGTACCTACCTATGAACCTATATAAGTCTAGAAAATTAACACTGTGTACTATAACAAATAGAAAACGAAACCGATGCAGTCCTTGTGGAAACTGTGAACTACAAACATATTAAAGCACTGGTGCATTTCCTCTATCAATTGGCTCCAAAATATATTGGACATTTTACAACAAATAAATGGGTAATTTAACTTCTGACTTGTGCTAAGCAGTGCCTTTTATTTGAGCAAAACATCTAGTATGTTGCATTTTCGTGTTTCTGAAGAAAAAGATGATACACACTGTAAAAGAAAAAACAATATTCTCTATAAATGCACCTTAGTTCATCTATGGGCTAAATTCATGTTAACAGGCACTGACTGAATCCTAAGCTATGACCCTAATAAAATGGAGTGCCAAGACATTTTGGATGATAAAGAAAACATCTTGCGGCTAGCACTACTATTTTTTTTTTTTTTACTTTTTCTGACACCTTTAAAAATGTACACAACATGCAGCATTTTCAAGTACCACCAGAAACCAGCAGTGACCATGATATTCAAGTTTAAAAAAGAAAATTCAGTGAGTTCCTTGGGTCAGAAAAAAATGTTATGTACTCACCATAATGTTCCATCTGTATTGTCGATTTTTCATCTCTTCTCGCATATGGGGTCTGGATCTGACTCAGCCATTACTAAACTCATGGTAACCAAAAAGCTCTTGGATACCTCCCCTTACCCACAATGCATCTCTCCCATTACCTCAGATCTTGTTTGCTAGAATTACTACCATAGAAGAATGAATTTTAGTTTTTAATGTCCAAAAGGATTTTTAAGGAGACCATTTCTGGAGTATAGCAAAAAAAACCCCAAAAAACAACCTAAGACTTGAAATTCTCTTCCCGTTCAACCAGGAACCCCAAAGTAAGAGGGCTGGTGGGAGGGAAGGCAAAGGTTGTTAAAGAAAACACTCTCTTCCCAGAGCTATCCATCATCCTAGAATCCTTATTAGGAGGATGGATAGTTGAACTCTCCTCAGAAAGATCACTCTTGGTCGCTGCCGCCATAACCATGGCATCTACTGCAACCCTTTTCATCCAGAAGGCCTTGTCAGACGAAAATGTTATTTTATATGGTGTCCAGTGAATAGGCTCAATGAAATCTGGGGTCTCCCACTCTTGCTGAGAGATCAAACCTATGAGCTCATTGGTGGGTGGTGTTACCCAGAAGGTAGATGGGTGGGAACCAAAGGCTGCCAGGTACACAAACTTCTCAGGTGAAGGATTACTGGACTGCCAGCCACCCCTCTGTTTCAGAATCTCCCCAAAGGAAACATCGACAGGGGGGTGACCATGGGGAAATCTTTCTCCCTCATCGAGGTCAGTGTCTTCCTTGGCTGACTCCTCCATGGAGTCCAAATGCTTCCTCTTGCAAAGTCTTTTCCTAGGGACCTCCTCAGTCGGGTAGTCTGCGGAGGTATTACCTAGATGGGTATTCTGGTGCCTGAGATCCTGCTGTCCCTGTGGAACATCCTGCTAAGAAAAGGAACACAGGGTGTCTTGATGGGATTGGGGATCCAAGGGGGCAGGTGACTTTTTAAATGCAGTGGCAGCTATAGCCCTCTCCAAAGCCTGACCACTCCTGAATGGATGAGACAGCTCTGACAAGCCATGCTTTCAGGATGGGGTCCCCTCCAGTCCAGAAGGCAGTTTGCCAGGGGTTGAAGCCAGAGCCGAGCTCACCTTTGCCGAAGCCCCGAGGTGCATCGACTGCTCTGAAAACCTGGGAGTAGAATGCACTCTAGGTTTACAAGGGTCACTATGGCTCTGGGAACTCTCCAGCTCTGAAAAGAATGAATAACTCAGAGAAAACATCTGATTAAAGGTAGAGGACATCTTCAGTTCAGAACTGAAAGGCACGGGGCTTAATCGGACGTGCCCTGAAGTCTGAGGAGGAGGAACAGGGGGAGTGGACGATTTAGACAGACCTGGCGCCATAAGGGTCGAGGCCGAGGGGGGCTTAATGATGGCCTGCACCCACAAAACTTCTGCACCATCTGTTCCACATCTTCTTCAGTAAGGCTCCTGGTCAAACGGGAAGAGGTAGATGGGGACCTTGGTCTGGATAAGAAGGAAGACTGTACCCTTGATGGAACCGCTCAAAGGTTGGGCAGAGTGCCATGTCCTCGGTAGTGTCAAAATAGGTTTGAAGGGACTAGTTGTCGGATCAGACAGCAACGGATCTGATCTACCCTTACTAGACAGAATCAGAGCCAAAGAAGCCAGATCCAACACAGTAGTGATCAGTGCCAAAGGCTCCAACCAAGTCACAGACGCCACAGGCTTGGGAGATTGACATTTTTGCTCTTGGCTCTGAAGAATACGTTGGTGCTGAAGAGGGTCTCTTCTTTCCTCTATCAGAGGATTTTGAGAAAAGTGATGAAGCAGAGTTCATATGAGCCGATTTAGTTTTTGTGGATGAAACAGATTTTTTTTTTTACTGCCAGAAATAACCTCCTCAAAGAAAGAAGGTAACATGCTCCTCAAGATGAGCTTATTTTTTTATTTCAACCAAAGCTTGATGGTTGAAAGAGTGGCAAATCGCATAATCCTGCAAGTGAAGGAGCCAAGACAATAGATGCACAGGGAGTGCGAGTTGCTAAAAGGAATCTTGTGCCTGCACTTTGTGCATTTTTTAAATCCAGCAGGTTTTTCTCGTTTCTCCACCATAATGCAAAAAAAACAGGCAGAGAAGACACTCACACTGACACATGTACACTTGGAATAAAAGAGAAAGACATTTTTTTCTAATAAGAACAGATGGAAGTAGAAAGAAGAGCACTACTAACAATAATAGTTAAAGAAATACCTTTAAAGGTAAAAGGTGGGGGAAGTAACCTACAAAACAACTGTTAATGGTGGGAAAGAGAACGAGAGAGAGAGAGAGAATGACAGTAACCTAATAACTTGTTACTGCAAAGGAAGGGTTGTTAACGACAAGGGAGAGGCAGTAGAGACTAAATACACTAATAATATAGAGAAAAATAGACTAAAGAAGAAAAATTTTAATAATACAACCAGATAACCCAAGAGCTAGCTGATCAGACCACGTCTTTGCAAAGCAGCAAACAAGATCTGAAGTAATGGGGACAGATACACATTTGTGAGTAAGGGGTGGTTATCCAAGAGCTTTTTGGTTATCACAAGCTTAGTAAATGCAGAGTCGGATCCGATGGATTGGATCCAGACCCCATATGGGAGGATGAGATGAAAAATTGACACTATCAGATCATTCATTTCTTAGTTTATTGGATTTCACCATTTCAGTCACATGACTTACAATTATTTATTTAAAAAGCTTTAGCCAATACCATTTTTATATAAAGCACCAAAGATGCATCACCAAATCTGGTTTGCTCTTTGGTTAACTAATTTACACTTTTTACTTACTGTTACACGAGCATTTGGAAAATAACATTTATGAATTGCGAGTTCTTTGCATTATTTGCTTGCTGTAATAAATGGATTTTTAACTGATTGACTTTCTTGGACTTGAATGTATCCTTGCACTCACACTGCTGGTTTCCCGTGCACCACATTACTGTCTTGTTTGATCTCATAACTAGTCTTTTTTTGACTGGTAGAAAATCACCGTATGAACAGTATTATGGCCATCTCAAGAGAGGTCCAGCGCTCTGTAATAAGATGCTCAGGAGACAAGGATGAAGTTTACTTATCTTTTATATTTTGATGTTTCTGGAGATAATAACTTGGCTTCACCAGGTACTAGAAACAATGTAAAATGCTTATGCAATTGACAATGCACTCAAATCTTTGTTGGCTGTCTTTAAGAAGTTGCAGATGTCAGTCTAGGAGTGTTGTCTTCTCAAAACGTATACCTCAGTTGTCATAGCTCCATGGGGGTAGGCTAATTTTAGGGTGAGCCGAGTAACACTGATGACTTAATGTATTTTTTTTAACAGTGGTAGTCAATTAAATTCAACATTCAGAACACCAGATGTAAGCATTCACAACATGAGTTACTAATTTGCTTGCAATCTTAATTTCTGATGCCAACTCCCTTTATTCCCAACATGCAAGCCATTATATCTATTTATTTATTTGCATTTGTTTACCGGGGTAGAAATGATTGGGTCTGAAATGACCTAAATAACTTAAAAAATACAAGAGGGATGAGCCCGATTATAAACTGAACGGATAGTTCATTTACTACTCCAAGAAATGGACCATAAGATCTACATTCCGGCCACCTAGAGAAAGAATGAAAAAGAGGAGGTTTATGGCCAAACACTATCCTGTATTCCACAGACTCTTCAGATAACAATATAATCATGGATAGATGCTTCTACTTTCACAGACACACACACTATGTCAAATGAAGCTATATGACCCAAAAAAAGCTAATACTATGGCTACTACATCTGACCCTTTGACAAAAAGCTAAGAGGGGGAAAGGAACACTGGAACAGGAAGAGACATGGGAGTTTTTCAGCAGCTGATGAATGTCAAAAAGATACCATTTGAAATTCATGATACGGTGCATAATATTAAAATTATACTTAGTCTCAAGTTGATAAATAAATGTCTAAATTCTGTTCCATCGATCCATTAAATGAATACTGGACTATTTTGGATGTTTAGTTTTGTCATAAATTTAAGTCTGACTACTTTTCAAGAATGCAAACACCAGAGAAATTGAAGTATACATCCTTTTCTTATATAAAAGGAATGTTTCAGTCTTATTATAATCTCTCGGTAGCTGCCTTTTTTAATAAGCAAATTCATTCATGACTTTGATCATTTTTAACATGAACTTGCATACATTGATAACAATGAAAGACATCACAATACCTTTCATTGCATATATTTTTATATATTTTTTCATAACTATATTTTTCACTCTTATGCATTAGAACACACTCCTACACTTTTCAGTTAAAAAGAAGTTGTGTACTCACCATAACGTTCCATCCGAGTAGGTAAACTTCATTTGTCAGCAACCTGCGTGTTTCAGATCCGAACCGGCAGCATACCAAGCAAAAAGATCAGAGCTCCAAGCTCCTCCCCCCTACCCATACTACCCCACAACCTCCTTCCAATCCTCAGATCGAGTTTGCCACTCCACACGTGACAACCAACAAATTAAAACCTGAGAACTCTGAACCAAGGACAAACATCAGGCTCGTGAACTCCGAAAATCGAGCTCAGCAGAAATAGCCGCCAAGGTCAGGGGGAAGGAGGGAGGGACAGTTGCTGACAACTGAAGTTTACCTACTCAGATGGAACATTATGGTGAGTACATAACTTTTTTATCTGAAGTAGTTAACTTAATTTGATCAGCAACCTGAGGGACAGAGTCCCCAGCTACCCGAAATCTTGGGAAGCCCATAAGGAAGGATATTCCGGAGCACTGCACAGCCAAAGGAAGCCCTTCCTCTAGAAACCAAATCCAGTTTATAATGAGTAATAAAGGTGTGAGAGGACGCCCAGGTAGTCGATGAACAAATGTCATCCAGGGAAACTCTAGACCAGCATGCAGTAGACATTGCCATAGAACACGTAGAATGAGCATGAACTCCTACTGCTTCAGGTAAACAGAGTTCTCTATATGCTTTTAGGATACAAAGGGAAATCCACCTAGTGACAGTCACCTTAGAAACTGGTTTCCCTAGAAAAGGCTTAGCAAAGGAAACAAAAAGTTGATCAGATTTACGAAAGACTGCCGTCCTATGCAAATAAAAATGTAACTGCCTGTGAACATCCAGCAAATGAAGTTTGTATTCCCCTTTGTTCTGAAAATTCGAGAAAAAAACAGGCAAATTAACAGACTGATTAATGTTTGTCTCAGAAGCAACTTTAGGGAGAAAAGATGGATTAGTCCTGAGAGACACCCTACCCTTATGGAACACTAGATATGGGGGTTTCATACAAAGAGCCTGAAACTCCAACACTCTCTTGGCTGAGGGGATAGCTACCAGAAAAGCAGTCTTCCATGACAAGAATTTTAAGTCAACTGATGCTGAGGGCTCGAATGGAGGCGCAACTAAGGCCTGAAGAACTGAAGTCAGATCCCACAGCGGGGATGGATTCTTAATAGGAGGTCTCAGAAGAAAAGTGCCTTTCAAAAAGGTCTTACAAATTCTGGCAGCAGCGAGAGAGCCTAAATTGTCCCCTACATGGAAATGGGAAGTATCCACCAGCTGGACCTTTACTGTGGAAGAGCTGTCTGCTTGATGGAAGATAAGAGACAAAAAGTCTAATACCACTGTGATCAGTGCGGTAAAAGGATCCTGATTTCTCTGTGAAGCCCAAATGGAGAAACGTCTCCATTTGCTACAGTAAATTTTCCTGGTACAGGATTTATGTGCTGCAACCAAGATGGATTTAACAGAGGAATAGATACAGGGAGGCCTAGCAACTAGGGGTACTGGAGCAGCCAAGCTGTGAGCTTCAGGTTGTCCAAATTTGGAGGAAGCATTCCCGAGGGATGATGAATCAGATCTGGATTGGGATCCAAGATCCAGGGTGGAGCTATGAGATGAGACCTCAGGCAGGGAAACCAGACTTGATGAAGCCAGAATGGAGCTATGAGGATAATTCTGCTCCCCAACCGACAAGCTTTCTGTAAGAATTTTGTCATGAGCGGGAGCGGGGGATACGCATAAAGAAGACCGGGTGGCCAAGCATGAACAAAAGAGTCTTTGGGGGCTTCCCCCATCGGGGGAATTAGAGCGAAAAACTCGCTGCACTTCGCATTGGATGGCGATGCGAAGAGATCGCAGCAAGGCTGACCCCACTTGAGGAAGATCTGTTCCTCCACACAAGGATTCAGAGACCACCCGTAGGGAGAAAGGATAGTTCTGCTCAATTTGTCTGCCAAGATGTTGGACCGACCTGGAATGTACGTTGCTTTCAGAAAGTGGTTGGGGGAGATTGCCCATTCCCAAACTCTCATGTTTTCTCGACAAAGAGTGTAAGACTTGGTTCCCCCTGTTTGTTGATATACCAGACCACTGACATATTGTCTGACTGGATCACAATAATTCCCAGAGGAAGATAAGCATGAAGGGATTGCAACGCTAAAAGGACCGCTCTCATCTCTAGAACATTTATATGCAGAACGGTCTCTCTCTGAGTCCACGTGCCTTGGACAGTCCTGTCCGAACAGTAACCCCCCCCTAGGCAGGAGGCATCCGTGGTCACCGTGGCTTGGGGCATAACAAAGGGGCGTCCCTCGCGCAAATCCGGGGATCGGAGCCACCACATGAGAGAGTTTCTGCACACTCTGCTCAGAGGGATCGGAAAATCTAGAGGTTGATGTAATATAGACCACTGAACTTGCAACGTCCACTGTAATATTCCCATATGCAGATGAGCTCAAGGGATCAGGTTGACAGCTGCTGCCATGGACCCTAAGGCAGTCAGGACTAATTCTGCTGGGGGGGGGGCACGGGACTGCAGAAGTGCTAACACATGAAGTGCCAGGCTGTGTAGTCTGTCTGGAGTCAAAAATGCCCTGGCCGGAAGATAATCTATTCTTGCCCCTATGAAGTCTAACACTTGAACAGGTTGTAGGGAAGACTTCCTGAGATTTATGGTGATACCCAGCCGAAGTGATATCTGGAGAAAGAAATCTCTGGCTAGTACGAGTAGATGCCTGGTGGGAGCGGTGAGGAGCCAGTCGTCCAGGTACGGGAAGACCTGAATGTCCTGAAGTCTCAGGTGGGCCGCTACAACTGCCATGACCTTGGCGAACACCCTGGGAGTTCTGGTGAGACTGAAGGGGTAGGACCCTGAATTGATAATGACTGGCCCCTAGCTGAAAGCAGAGTAACCTCCTGGATTGCCTGTCCATCAGGATATGGTAGTACACATCCTTGAGGTCTATCGAGCACAACCAGTCTTCCTCCTGCAAGAAGGGGAGGATGGATTGAAGTGTGACCATCCGGAACTTTTCCTTGGGAATGAACAGGTCCCCTGTCTTTTTTGGGACCAAAAAGAACCTGCAATAGATGCCTGATCTGGACTGGTCAGGGGGCACCTGCTGGATGGCTCTTTTTTCTAGCAGCTTTTGTATTTCCAAAGCCGTAGCCTCTCTCTGAGTGGATGGGATGTATGGGAGGCGCCTTGTATAAGGGGGCTTGTTTGTGAAGGGAATAGAATAGCCTCTGGATATTACTCGAAGCACCCAACGATCTGTCGTGATGGACTCCCACTGGGCTAGGTGCACCGAAAAATGCCCCACGACTGCCTCCAGAGAGGAGCAGTTGGGCAACCCCTCAGGGTTGCTGCGAGGGTCGATCTGAAAATGGTTCCCGTGACCTGAAGTTCTTCGGCCCCCCTCTGCCTCTGGGCCGGTGTCCACCCTGTCCTCCTCTGCCTCTGGGGGAGAAGGAGTCCTGAGTGTTCCGGGACGGCTGAGATTTCCGGAACCACAGCTTTATTTGCCCTCGCTGGTTCCTGGAAAAGGACCTTTGAGGGTTAGAGAAGCGGATCCCGATGGCTGAGCGCGTTTTCCCGTCTTTCTCGCTCTGGACAAGCATATTGCGGACAGTCTTCCCGAACAGGGTCGAACCGTCAAAGGGTGCGTTAGCGAAGGATGCCTTGAAGGGTTCTGAGAAATCGCAAAGACGGAGCCAGGCATGATGCCTTAAGGCGATACCGGACCCGCTAGCCCTAACTGCTCCCCTCAGTGGTGAGAGAGAGTAGACGCATGGACATATTGGATACAGACTTGAAGAGTGGCCATACAAGCCGAGAAGGTCCGTTTATCCTCGGCCGACATGGACTCCAGGGGAAACTCGGCGTACTCTTTCACAAGGTCCAGCTGCAGTCGAATTACGTGGGCCAAGTAATTCAGCACCCTTATAGCATAGGTAGCTGAAGCAAAAGTCAGTTTTCCAAGACGGTCCATCGTCCTGGACTCCTTGTCTGGGGGGTGGACGGAGGAACCTTCCTGGGCGAGTTCCTTTTTTGTGGCCGCTACCACCACCATGGCATCAACCGGGGAACCTTTACTCCAAGAAGCTCTATCTACCGGGGGCTCAATATTTTGTCGGGCCTTTTGGGTATTGGCTCCACAATGTCCGGTTCCTTCTAAGCTCTGGTGGTGATAAGGTCCATTAGAGAGTCGGCTGGGGGGGGGGACCCAAGAGGTAGATGGACCTCTGTTGAACACCTCCAGGAACATCGACTCGTCAGAGGAAGGTTTTTGGGTGAACCCCCCCCCCCAGGCGAAGGATTTCCATTACATCTCCGAAAGAGACATCTTCGGGGGGGTGATCTGGGGGAACCTTCCCCTTCCTCCAAGTCGGTAACCTCAGTGAGGGACTCGGGGGAGTCCACGTGCCTCCTTTACACTGGCGTTTGTGAGCAACATCCTTGGGTGGGCTCACAAATGGTTTTGTGTTCCGCCAGGGGAAATGGCTGGGGTGCAACAGACACAGGCTGTCCCTGGGGGGACGGGATGACGGCATACAAACCCAGCTGCGAGGGGTCAGGGATGGACCCAGAGGAAAGAGTGAGGGGGGTCTCGATCCTTCACAGAGAACCCTCTCCACAACATCGAACACCGAAGGAGAACCGGCTTCCCTGAAACTAGTGGCCGCGACACTCGGATCCAACAAAGGGATCAGGGCTGAAGTTGGAACGGCCAGAGCCAAAGGGACGGTATGCCCCGACCACAACAGAGCTGATGATACACTCATCCCCTCAGATCCGACTCCCAACTCTCGGCTCCGAGAGCTCGGATCCAAAAGTGGATCAGACAGACTCGGGGGCATGGCCAGAGTCGAGGTAGAAGGTACCATTGGCACCGACCCCCTGACTCCAGAGCTCCTCGGATCCGTAGACTCCGAAATCCGATGGTGGATCAGAGAAGGAGCTATCGGGGCGAAAAACAAAGCCGAACTCCCCGCACTGGTGGGGGGGGGGGGCAGCAACACTCCCATCTGCAGTTGAGTTTGTAGAAACCGTCGCATCATCCGATCCATGTCTGATTCAGAGATGCTCCGAATAGATCTCGAGGATGCCACTGATGCCGGCCAGGAGGGCCGACGCGAAGACGACCTTGAGGATGGTCGAGCCTCCTCCTCCGTAGAAAATGTGGTCAACGTAGCCGAGGGGAGGATGGCCTAGTAACTTTGACAGGAGACAAAATCACCTTAGCGGGAGGGGCCGTTGGATCCAACTCAGCTTGCGGCCGTTCTCTCCATCTCTTTTTCCTTTTCTGAAGACCTGCCAGAATCAACTTGTTCCTGCGATCCCACAGGGCTCGGGGGTTGAAGGCCGCACAGATTTTGCAGCCGGATGACAAATGAGGCACCCCCCAAGCAAATTACACACAGAGTTTGACCGTCGGCTGGCAACAGGTTGTGGCCACACACTGTGCACTTAGAGAAAGTCACTTTCTGACTCTCCGACATAGTATATATATATACACACACACACACACTCTACGGGCGGGAAGGGGGGGCCCTACACTGACAGCAAGGAACAACTTTCCGACTCACAAAACGCAAAAATCTAGCGAGGAAAAGAACCCGGTAAGGAGAGATAAACTAATACTATATATATATATATATATATATATATATACATATATATATATATATATATATATATATATATATATATATACACACACACACACACACACACACACACACACACACACACACACACACACACACTATATATATTAAAGGGGTACACACAGACCAATATAATTCAAAAAACCCTGACAAAACTTGCCTGGAGCTCAAAAATCCCATGCTGGCAAAGCCGCAGCAAACGAGATCTGGGGATTGGAAGGAGGTTGCAGGGTAGTATGGGTAGGGGGGAGGAGTTTGGAGCTTGGATCATTTTGCTTGGTATGCTGTCGGATCCGAAACCCACCCAATTTATTACAGTCATCTATTTGAACATTGCATACTCTTGTTCCCAAATGCACAATTTCCTCTCATGAAAAAAAAAAATTCCTATATCTTTTAATGATCCTAACTTTAGATATTTTCTTTTCTTTACAATATTCAGTACTTCACTTGCATCTGCTTTAATATTTAAATTTCCACTTTCATAAAATTGCTTTTTTTGGCTACCAACAGCATTAAGCCTAATAAGGCCTTGCAATGGCTGACAACTCTAAATTAGACACCAACTCAATAACATAATCTCCTTAATTAATATATGTTCCCCCAGCAACTGTATCTGAACATTCTATGGGAAATCCTTAAACTCTGTTAACTCTAAACATTTCCAGAAATATTTTCTCAATTTCCTCTCTCATTCACTCCTCATCTCCTACATCTGTTCTCCACCTAAAGTTAAAATCCTCTGAAGTCTTCTAGGAGTACAACATACCTGTGCAGACACTTCTATGTACAAATCCTAGATGATCTGGACTTTTCAGTAAGACTAGATGCCTTACAAGCTTACTCTTTTATAATTTATCAATCTAATTTTCTTTCGCAGTCTTTTATAATCTCCTCAAATTTTGTTTTATAATTACTAAGCAATATTTTATATGTCTTACTAATCATCCTTTTTAGCAGCATCTGTTCTGACTCCCCTAAAAACTCTACCAGAGTTGGTCTTTTACTCAGTACTCACCCCTCTTTCTATTAGTCGATATTCTGCCAATAGCCCCTGATATGGAAGGCATTCTTTGACCTTCAATTCATACTCCTACTTGGCTTTCTTTTCACTCTTTCGCTTTCCCCTTTCAACTTATTTGCTCTCTGTAGAGAGTTTCTTCCAGTTACTGCCTGTCACCTCGTCTGTTTTCTGTACCATTTGATACACATCTTCACATTGGCAAAATCTGTTTTCTCCACTCTCTCATCAGTTAAGTGTTTACAATTTTGTCTGCCACTTTAATATTCTCTCCTCTTCTCCTTAAGGGACTGCTTACAAAACTGTAAATTCTTTGCATTTCTTATACTTTCACATTGTTAGTTTTCATCTTTATCCACTGTAATCTATAGTCATGTGCATGCACTACATAAGAATCACAACTGTGTAGCTTTAATGTATCACTTCAAAAAAGAGTAATCTTAAACTTCCCTATTCAACAGGAATAATCAGCTTATCCCACTTGACTCTTGTCAGGTTCCATTCCCAAATGAATTCCTTCAACTTGATTATAATCTACAACTTTTTTCTCAAGATGATAGAAGTGCGCCTGAACTATGCTCAGGACCAAAAGATCTAGAAACATTTTCACTGCCTGTTTCTTACCACCTGTGCCCAGTTTCCAATCTGTTCATGTCCAGAAAAATATGGGCACTACTATTTCATTGAGTAGGTACAATGTTTACTGCTTTAGCCTTGGTTTTACCTTCATTTATTTCATATCCTGAAAATACTTAAACTGTTTAAAATATCCCAAAACTCCCTAATGTCAAATTCAGGATTTTTCAGGTATAAAATATTCACAGAGATCATTTTTCTTGGCTAGTCCCTTATTTCTTTGGTCAAAAGCTCTAATTATATAGCAAATAAGAGAGGGAGAGAAAAGGACATCTCTGCTTGGTCCCTTTATTCAAACCCAAGCGGTCAGAAAAGACTCCTCCCATCTTTATTTTTGTCTCTAACCCATCATATATCCTCCTCATTAATTCTGTTAATGCTAACATTGCCTTACTCATGAATTCCAAGCAAACAGTATCAAATTCTTTCTCTCTATCCAAACGAATCAATAATAGCAGTTGTCTCCCCCCCCCCACAAATCCCTCTGAATCATCATGAGAAATTACCCTCTGAAAACGAGGAATTTCCTCCCTCTGCCATCTGCAACTTTGATGAATGATCTTCAGAACCTGTGTGTGTCAAACCGTCTGTTGCCTAAGAGAAATGTGGAGATTCAGACTTTCTGCAAGGGAAAGGGGACTTCAGGGTTAGGTGGCGTGGGTGGTCCCATAAATAGTCATTCTAACTTGTTAGACTGTCCTTTGTTTTGGGGGGGGAGTCCTGTCTTCTTTTTGGAACTCCCTTGCCATTGCTTCTTAGATATCTGTTTCCCAATAATTTGCTAAGGCTGTTCATTGCGTTTCTTGTCAAAACTGGGAGGCAGTAAGGAATCCCTTAGAAAAATTGGAAAAAGATGGCTGAAAAATCATAAAGATTCCTTTATCAGCTGACTCATTTCATCACACTTTTTGATAACCTTTGCAGCAGAAAGACCAAAAACTAAATCTCTCTCCAAAGGAATTTAAAATCTCATTTTCACATCTGGGAGGTTCTGTCCGTGCAGCCAGGCGAACCTCCTCAAAACAGTACCAGTGGCGAAGTGGCCATAGCTGTGTAAAAAGTATGAACACAGTCATAGACGCACTTTGAACACTAAATTGAGACCTGTGAATTGGAAGAAACTAAACCATTTAAAGCAGATTTTTCCACACAAGAAAAAAACATTTCTCATACCTTCACAATTACTTAGGACACACTAACATACGAGCCTGACAATTCAAAATTCTGAAAAAAATCAAAGCTGTAGAAGAATACACTTTTCCCATTCTTATCAATTGTTTTCCCATCCTTGTCAGAAAATGTAGGATTGAAATTAACTAAATGCTTAGCAGCAGTAAGATTAACAAACTATAGCTGATGGGTCAGGTTTGGGATGACTACATAAAAAAATAAAAGACTAAGGAACTTTATACAATCTATCTGCCTTTTTGGGGAAGCAGGCTGACTTTCCAGGAAAAATGCAGGCAGTGATACACACCCTTCCCTGCTGACAGCACTAGGAGATTGGTTGAAGTTTCTGGAAATTCCATTTGTAACAGCTCATAGTGTTCTCTGAGGGACTATGAAACCCATGTCTTCTTCCACTGAAGACACTGGCACACTCTAGAAATAGTCTCAAAGAATGAGTAACTGTCATGGGGAAATCAGATACTGTGCTCGCTTCTGAATCTGAAATGGATATCGGAGGAGAAAACCACACATCTGTCCCCTTTATCTTCCTGCCCAGATTCAGAATCTTGAATCTCTTCAGGAAAAGATGCATCATTTTTTTCTTTTACCAGCAACCATCTTATAAGAAGGGTTAATAGCCTGAATTAAACCCTAAGCTACATCTAGTAAACTATTGCTATCGAGGGAAATTTGAGCAGGAGTGGATACATGTTTAGTTCTCTTTTTGACAGGAAAAAGGGGGCAAACAGAGTTGTTAATGGCAACAGCAGCCTTCTCATGAATGGGCACAATATTGTGACTAAACAGGGAAGATTTCCCTGCTCCCAAGACGGAAAAGAGTAGCTCTTCCATGCACATTAAGGTGACCCCAACAGCCACAGAGGATGTGGCTAATTTCTGGCCCACAGTGGCTGTAGGTAATACACCAGAGCGATCTTGCAGCAAAAGAGGAGTGATCGGAGGTACAACTAACAGCCACAGTAGAGTCAACCAACTGCAGCTGAAGCAAATGTATACCCTACTCTGGTGACAAAGTCTGTTTGCTTACCCTTTTCTTTTACTGGCTGGAAGGACTGACCATGGAGCTTGTTCCATGTTCAAGCCGAAAATGGTGCCTCTTTCCCAGGGAAAACAAGCAGCACAAGTCAGTAAAAATGTAAAGCTATAAAAAGTCACTTTTCTGAGAAAAAAAGTACTTTAATACATTTCACCAGCCCTAAAAAGTACAATAAACAGATTTCTTTCCCAGAGAAAAAATGGTTTTCAACTACTTTTACCTTTTAAATTGACAAGAAAAAAGTGAACGCCCATTTATAAATCAGAGTTACGTCTTAAGACGGTCTGTACAAATTCCTAGTAGAATAAGCTTTCCTAACCACAATAGTAAAAATAAACAATAAAAATATTTAGATGAGGAAGGTTCTTCCCCACAGGAACTCATCTACCCACCAATGGAACAGCAAAAGATGACTGCGGATCCTCAGAAGTCCACAGAGTTTCTTTGGAGGCAAGAAACCTAGGAAAGGCTTGGCACTCAAACCTGTGATTTTATGAGGTACGTCTCAAGCTGCCTACTGGTTTGAGAAAAAGGCTGTTATATCCCAGGCAAGATATTTGTGTTTACTGAAACATGGTTAAACCAAAATATCAGTTACAGCACAGTCAATGTAGAGGGCATGACTTTATTCATTCAAAGCAGACAGAATTCAGTCATTATGTGGCAAGTCCAGATGAGGGGGGAGTGTGTATACATATTAATAACAACTTGTGCAGCAACTGTGTAGTGACCACCACCTTCTGCTCAGAAAACATTGAGATTCTGTCACTAAAATGCAGACCCTTCTGCCTGCCAAGAGAGTTCAATGAAATATGCATCACAGCAGTCTAAATCCCACCTGATGCAAATATCAGTGACGCTCTGTCCACGTTATATCAGTCTATAAGTGACCTGCAAAACAGAAAACCAGAGCATGCAATAGTAATTGCAGGAGACTTCAATCGGGCTAATCTAAAGACTGTATTACCCTACTACCACCAACATGTAAACTTTGCCACAAGGGGGATAAATTTACTGGATAAGGTCTACGCTAACATCAAAGGTGCATATAAAGCAAAACCTTATCTGCATCTAGGGAGCTCTGACCACCTAGTTATCATGCCAATTCCGGCTTATAAATCCATACTTAAAACCAGTACACCGGCTAGAAAACAATTAAAGATCTGGCCTGAGGGAGCAATCTCAGCTCTACAAGACTTGATTCGACTGTACAGACTGGTCAGTGTTAGATAGGCTGCTGTGACAAACAACCACATTGACTTGGACACGCACACTGAGTCAGTCACAGCTTACATTAAGTGTGTGGAGGATGTAACAAACACAAAACCCATCACCATATGGTCAAATCAAAAACCGTGGCTAACTAGTGAGGTGTACAAGCTTTTGAAAGTAAGAAACACAGCTTTCAAATCCCAAGATATGGAAGCTTTAAGTGCGGCCAGAGCCAAACTGAACAAAGGTATCAAAGAGGCAAAAAAATCCTATGGCAGAAGCCAATTCAGGGACAAGAAGGTTACCAGGCAACTATGTAAAGGAATTCAAACCATCATAGACTACAAGCCTACATCAGCTTCATGTGATCATAGCATTGAGTTGAACCAACTGAACAAATTCTTCAGTAGGTTTGATGCTGACAGCAAAAAGTACAGTTTTGTACCTACCATAAATGTAGATGTTCGAGTGCTCATATAGCTGGTGTCATTACAGATGGGTTATCCTGCCATACGGCGGGTCCTCAGTCGGCCGAATTCCAAAGTCTAGGTCCGGCGTCGGTTGTCGTCGCTTCTTCCCTGACGTCAGTGCGGCAGGGGTATAAGAGAGGCAGCCGACGCCATTTTCTTCAGTTTTTCTTGCCCCAGAACACAGGTGCCCCCAGAAGGAAGGCAAAACATAATGTTACGCAAACATGCAATATAGAAAAATAAAAAAAAAACAGTAGTTGCAAGCAAATACACCATAAAAGAATACCCAAAATAGGTTGTATGATAAAGGTGTTTGTCATAAGGCCTGTCCTAAGAGGGGACGGAGGGGGGGTAACCTGGACTGCAGCTGTATGAGCACTCGAACATCTACATTTATGGTAGGTACAAAACTGTACTATGTTTATCGTGCATACAGCTGCAGTCATTACAGATGGGAAGAATCCCAAAGCTAAATAAGGGTGGTAGGCACTAAGTGGAACTAGGAGGAGTGAGGATGCCCTGCAAGACTGCTGTGGCAAAGCCCGCTCTAGATTTAGAGTATAGTGGAAGGTGATAGTGCTTGGAGAAAGTGTGCACTGAACTCCAAGTAGCTGCTTCCAAAATGTCCTTGGTAGGGACCCCCCTGAGGAAAGCTGCAGAGGTAGCTGTGGCCCTGGTGGAGTGTGATCTGATGCATGCAGGCACAGTTTTTCCATGAAATGAGTAACAAAAGCGTATGCAGTGGGCTATCCATTTTGAAATTGTCTGTTTGGAAATGGCCTTTCCTTGAGCACCTGTAGCATAGGACACAGAGTTGCTCAGATTTCCTGAATGGCTTTGTTCTGTCCAAATAATAACAAAGTTGTCTGTGAATGTCCAAGGAATGTAGTAGTCTTTCCCCTTTGTTTTGTGGATTTGGATAAAAGGTAGGTAAGTGGATAGTCTGATTCAAAGCTACACTGGATACTACCTTTGGCATAAAGGTAGGGTTGGTTCGTAAGGAAACTCTGTCCTGATGGAAAATGATGAATGGTTGCACAGCCATGAGGGCCTGTAGCTCTGAAACCCTGCGTGCTGAGGTGATAGCCAGAAGAAAGGCTGTTTTCCATGACAAGCATTGTAGTTCTGTTGAAGAAGCTGGCTCAAAGGGGGGAAGGGTCAGCTTTTCCAATACAAAGTTGAGGTCCCAAGCTGGAACTGGTGGTTTCCTTGGGGGTTTTATATTTTTTGCCCCTCTGAGGAACTGCCTTAAGAGAGGATGTGAGAATAAAGGAGGATCTGTGTTGTACTGTGCAGAAATGGCTGAAGTGTGGATCTTGATGGAGGAGAAGGAAAGTCCACTGTTTAATATCTCAGCTAGGTACTGTAAAATTTGAGGTATATTTATTACCCAAGGATTCTGGCCCTTTTCTTGATTCCAGGCACAAAATCGTTTCCATTTGGCGGAGTAGGCTTTTCTAGTAGAAGGTCTTCTGGCCTCAAAGATGACATCCTGCACCTCCTTGGAGAGGAGAGTCTGTTGGGAAATCAAGGAATTCTCCATGCAGCTAGATTTAGGGTTTTCAGCTGGCTGTGAAGGGTTTTGTAGTTGTGCTGGGACAACAAAAGAGGGACTAGAGGTAGGATCCATGGTGGGGAATGTGTCAGGCTCTTCAGGAGCGGATACCAGTGTTGTCTTGGCCAGTCTGGAGCAATGAGAATCATTTGCGGCCTCTCTGCTCTGGCTTTTAATAGAACTTTGGTCAGTAGAGGAAGAGGCGGGAAGGCATAAACTGTCAATGTTGTCCAATTGAAAGAGAGTGCGTCCACTTTCCTGGCCTGTGGATGATAGGTCCTTGAACAAAATTTTTTCAACTGGTAATTTCTGTGGCTAGCAAATAGATCTATGTCTGGCTGTCCACATGCCTGAGTTATCTTTGTGAAAACCTGAGGGTGCAACTTCCATTCGTGTGGATCTGTCATATTTCTGCTTAGGTTGTCTGCCAGTGTGTTTTCCTTCCCTGGCAGGAATTGTGCCTGTAGTTGAATTTGCAATTCCAGTGCTGTGTTCCATAGGGTCATGGCTTGCCTGCACAGGGGGCATGAATGAGTTCCCCCCTGTTTATGTACCACATCACTGTGGTGTTGTCTGTCCTTATCAATAACTGGCCTGGATGCAATAGGTCTTTGAAGGTCATAAGAGCATTTTGTACGGCTAGCATCTTCTTTTGGTTGATGTGTAGGTGCTTCTCTTTTTGGGACCATTTTCCCTGAATGCACTCGTCTGCCAGGTGTGCTCCCCAGGCGTAGTCTGAGGCGTCTGTTGTGATGATTTGAGTTGCTTGAGGTACACAGAAAGGAAGACCTGTGTTTCTTTGGCATGCTTTAGCCCACCACAAAAATTCCTTTTGAAGGCATGGAATGAGTGGTATAATTCTTTCCAAGCTGTGGCTGTGTTGAGACCATAAGTTTTTTAGGTACCATTGAAGTTTCGTCATATGCAGCTTTGCACATGGGATTAGTAGGATGCAAGATGCCATGAATCCCAGAGCCTGCAGGACTTTCCTTGCAGTTAGCCTGGTGAAAGTTGCCATTTTGCTGAAGTATTGAGACAGTTGCCCTTGTTTGTCTGGCATGAGGTAGGCCATCTGGGTGGTTGTATTCAAGCTGGCACCCAGGAAAATTATCTGTTGAGAAGGTATTAGTTTTAATTTCTTTTTGTTCACTGTGTATCCCAGGAAGTTTAACAGTTTTATTACAAACACCAGATACTGCAATAGTATGTCCTTGCTGTCCGCTTGAATCAGGCAGTCGTCCAGATATGGGTAGATTTATATTCCTTGTAGTCTGCAGAAGGTGATTACTGATGCCAGGCATTTCGTAAACACTCTGGGCGCAGTAGATAAGCCAAAGGGCAATGCAGAGAATTGATAATGGGTTGAACCTGCAAGAAATCTGAGGTATCTTCTGCAATCTTGTCTGATAGGGACATGCGGGTATGCCTCCTTGAGGTCCAACGTCACCAGACAAGACTCCTTGCCCAGCATGGGAAGAAGCTGCTGTAATGTGAGCATCTTGAATTTTGGTACCTCTAGATGTGTGCTTAGAATGGATAGGTCTAAGATGGGTCTCCAATCTTTGTCCTTCCTTGGTACCAGGAATAGCCTTGAATAAAAACCTTGACCTTGTTCTTTTGCAGGTACCTCTTGAATTGCTTTCATATCCATGAGAGCTGAAATTTGCCTTTGTGCCTCTGCCCATTGATTTTGTGGCAGGTTTGGCATGCCTCTCATTTTTGGAAGGGTGTGAAAGTGGAACCTGTAGCCTCTGTCTATAATATCCAGAATCCATTTGTCCTGTGTAACAATGTGCCAGTTTTTTGAAAATAAGGCCAGTTTTCCACCCAAAGGTGCTGCCATTATATCTTTGTTTGGCAGGCATAGGGGAAAGTCATTGCATCTGTTTTCTAAATGACTGTGGTCTATCTTCTCCACCTCTGAGGGCTGGTGTTTGCCACTGTCTAGCTCTGTAAGATCCTTGAGGTTGTCCTCTACCCCTTGGGCATCTGTATCTGCTCCTTTGGGGTCTGTCCGTGGCTGGAAAGGACCAATTTTTTTGAAGGCCAGTTTCTGCTGAAGCGTGGAGGCTGCACCTGCAAGAAATCTTAAACTGTTTGCAAAGATTTTGCTTTTTCCTCCATTTTCTTTAGTACCTCCTCAACTTTAGCACCGAACAATACATCTTTTTGTAGTGGTGCATCTAATAACTTTGCTTTGACATGATCTGGTAAGGTTTGCTCTTTGAGCCAAGCATGTCTACGTATGACAGACCCCGTGACAGCAGCTCTGCATGAGGCCTCTAAAGCATCAAAACCATGCTGCAAGGTACGTTTCCCCACTTGTTCTGCTCCATGCAACAAATCCTGCAACTCTTTCAAGTCTGGCTGTTCTGTTTGTGTCATTTTGCCTTTCAGCTAAGATAGCAAGAACTGTTGGTATTTTAACATATGAAATTGACAGTTTAATGCCCTCATGGTTAAAGTGGCTGATGTATACACCTTTTCCCCCCACCTTTCTAATGCTCTAGAATCTCTCTCTGAAGGCAAAGGGTTTTTAGCAGTAGACAGCTTAATCCCCTTGGGACCCTGTGAAATTGTTTCTGGGTCAGCAGTATGGCTTTTATTGAGGAACTGGTGAGAATCAGGAACCTGGTAATATCTGTCTGGTTTAACAGGGGCTGGAGGTAATGAGTCTGGATTAAGACTGGCTTCTGCGTACACATCATCCAAAATATCTAAAACAGGAGGAATAGCCAGGGGCCTATGCTGGGGAAGTAGTAGAAATTCCCTGAGCCTTTTCTTGGAATCCGAGTAATCTTGGCCTTCCCAGTGGAAGTGCTCTCTCAATGTATGCAGGGTTTCCCCAAACGAGAAGTCCTCAGGGGGGGGGAGACCGAGGGAATAGACTCCTCAGCATCAGAGTCTTCAAATGGGGAATAGGTGTAATCCTGGTCCTCAGAATGGTCTGAAGTAATAGAAGCCTGGTCTGAGGAAGGGTAGTCTTCCTCCAACCTGGGTCTTTTGTCTGGGGGGGGAGGGGTTGAGAAACCCTGATGAGAGTAATCAAATCCTCAGCCATTTTAAGCATCTGTTTTTTAGGCATGGGGCCTTGAGAGGGGGGTCTGAGGCCCTTGTTTTTTAATTTTCATTGCAGCTTTAGACTTGGTGAATAATTTAATAGAAGTGGTGGTAGGCCTGAAAACGCCTTCAGAAATGGCAGGCCTCACTGAAATTTCGGTTTCCCCGCCAAGAGTGGCGTCGGTATCTGCAGTGGGAATGGAGACAGAGGATCCTGCGGCCTTGGGTACTGAAGTCGCTGGTAAAATAGTTTCATCAGTAGTCAGGGGCTGCGTAGGCACCTCGCTGAGAACCGGAGAACCGGTAGTCGGCCTAAGCGTGATCTCAGTACTCGGTGCAGGCCTCGGACGTCTATCCTTATCCTTGCGTTTTTTGCCTAAAATTGGCATCTGTGTATCCGACGACATGATATAATTAAAATTTTTGCCAAAATAATGAAGGGCGAACTCCGCCCGGCGCTTAATAGTGCGCTTGTTAAACCTAGCACAAAAACGGCAGGCCAAAACGTCGTGGTCTGGCCCTAAGCAAGGTATACAGTAAGAGTGAAAATCCTTATGCGGTATTTGCTTCCCACAAGAAATGCAATTATTAACTTTGTCTGACATTGGTCTGAGACAAGAAAAGTTTCCCCAACGGGGTACTTAGCTTTAAAGAAGACTTCGGCTGAAATACTGTTCGTAAATCTCAGGAGCTGGCCGACCGGCACTTGCGAACTGCTTCTGCTTCGGGCACCACGCGGCAAGAAAGACTGAAGAAAATGGCGTTGGCTGCCTCTTTTATACCCCTGCCGCACTGACGTCAGGGAAGAAGCGATGACAACCGACGCTGGACCTAGACTTTGGAATTCGGCCGACCGAGGACCCGCCTGACGGCAGGATAACCCAAGTGTGATGACTGCAGCTGTATGCACGATGAACCTCTGCATTGCTGTTTTTACTTCTCTCTCTCAACAGATGTATGGCTGTTTCAAGTTTAGTCACCAAATGTTTTCCTCTGTCTCCTTGCCAAGTTTACAACCCACTTCATTTGCCCTCGCTAACACTTGGGCTCACTCCACTCCCCTAGCCCAATTAACACCCACTCCCCTCTTACTCTACATTTTTTACTTAAATAGCACCACCCACATATTCCTCAAACCAATACTACTGGTTCCCTCCAGAAGAAAAACAACCAACAGAATTGCTCACAATAGTAACAGCCACTCCAGTTTACCACCCAAGACTCTCTCCCAAACTGTCCTACTCTTTGCCCCCTACAGCTATCACATTGCATTTCTACAACCAACCCAGTACCCTCCTAATTTTTTCTAAGCCTAATTTACAACAGATAAAACCCAAGTTAAATAAAATGCTCGCAACTCTGATTATTTTACTATTCTTCCTCACTCTACTAGCCTTCATCACCAATTATCCAATCCACCTCTTCAACCATTCCTCACAAAGAATACCAACACGTACCCATCATTTCTCCATAATTCCGTCTCTACAAACAAATCACATCTAATTTATCTATAAATATCTCAAAATTAAGTATCCACATTTACATTCAAATACTAAACCAAGATCAAAATATAACTGACCACACACTGTAAAATATCAATTCAAAAAATTAGCAAATATTCACCCCAACTCAGATCCCACATTTCATAAAACTTCCAACCCCAAAATAAATCAGTCAACCAATATCTCTCAACAAAAAGCAGAACCCAAACTCACCTTACTAAATATGAACCTTAGAAGCAAGTGCAATAGGGGGACGTGGCCAAGATGGCAGCAGAAATCCATAGCTCTGCTTAGATTTTAATATCCTGACAGGAAATGTAATTTAATTTTTAGAAAAATCTAACTAAAAGTACACTAAAAGTTAGATTAACATAGGCTCTCTATTATTTTCTAAAAATCAATACATAGTCAAGAGATTTTTTAATTATTCCTGTCAAGAAGTTTTCTACTGGAGATCTCAAGATGAGCAACTCAAAGAACCCAAAACAGGAGAGTGCAGTGAAGAAAGAACATCATCTTATAATAACAAACATCCAAGAACTGTCACTATAAATGGACAAATTCGAAAACAAAATGGATATTGTCAAACAAGAATGCAGTAAACAACTGGAACTTCTAAATGGAACAGTAAAAAAAAAAAACAATCTGAACAGATTCTTGCCTTACAGGAAACTGTAACGGACCTAGATACTAGAGTGACAGAAAATTATCACAATGAATTTCTTCTGAAACAAAACACCAGGCTGACTGAGAAACTGGAAGACCGTGACAGTAGATCAAGGAGAAAAAACATAAGAATATATGGAATTCCTGAGAAAGAATAGGGTGCTAACATGATTCAAGTCCTCAATAACTGGTTTTAATCAGCAGCAAACATGCCCAAATCCCTCTCTTTTGGAGTTGAGAGGGTTCATCGGTCCCTGGCAAATCCAGCTTCATCTCTGAGTTCATCTAACCCCAGGTCTAGAATAGTTATATTTCCTTCCTCACAAGACAAGGACTTAGTGCTGAAATCAGCTTGGACTAATTCCCCTATCAAGAT